>NC_082391.1:21782985-21789936 GCF_031168955.1 Gadus macrocephalus | reverse complement strand
TATTGTCTGCTTAAAGTACAAATGACCTCAGTTAGGCAGCTGTCTGGCTTCCTATCCATCTAACTGTTTCTTTTGCTCAGGGAATTGTGTGTATTGATGAACTCATGTCTTCATTTACTCCAATTTCAAGTGTAGCGGCCATTTTGTCTTCAACATATCTCTCCTGTCCATGTGTATGCATGCAAATTTGATCATTTCAAGTCTATGGTTTATAGATACAGTGGTCAAATTATTCTGTTCACTTTTCAAGTTTTATTTTTTAAGCTTTACCCATTTATGTTTAAGAGTGCTGTAAACTGATCAATCTACTCCTGATGGCCTGTCTTGTCGTTCTCTAACTCATCGATTTCCTCTCTCTCTCTCTCCCTGCAGACGGTTGAACGACAATGATATTGCTGTGCTGGAGGCGACTGGGATGTATAAGAAGCTCCCCAACCTAAAAAAGATGTAGCTATATTTAATTACTTTGTTCATTTATTTTATTTCTCTCGAGGAAATACCATGCTTTATAATGAAATGCATAAAAGGGTTGTATATGTTTGTTGACAGTTAGAATGAGAGAGAAACAGGCCGCAACAGAAAGAGAGTGGGATAGAGAGATAGACGGAGACAGAGCGAGAGTGGGATAGAGAGACAGAAGGAAACAGAGAGAGAGAGAGAGAGAGAGAGATGGCTAGAGCGACCAACGGCTAGAGAGAGAGAGTGGGGTAGAGCGACGGATAGCAGCAGCGACCGGGCTAGAAAGACATACAGCAAAATAGATAGTGGGAGAGGTAGAGACTAACAGACTGCGGAAGAGTAGAGGGGGAGAGAAAGACAACAGGCAGCAAGCAACAGAAAGAGAGAGAGATAGATTATAATCTAGAGGGATGGATAGAGATATACATTCTGCGGGAGCAACAGAGAAATGGAGATAGAGATATACAATCTAGAGGGAGCAGCAGAGAGATAGAGAGAGATGATGATCCAGAGGAAGCGACAAAGGGATGGAGAGAGATATGCAATCTGTAGGAGCAACAGAGAGATGGAGAGAGAGATATCCAATCTATAGGGAGCAACAGAGATAGAGAGAGAGATATCCAATCTATAGGGAGCAACAGAGATAGAGAGAGAGATATCCAATCTAGAGAACGCAACAGAGGAATGCAGAGAGAAATACAATCCAGAGGGAGCAACAGAGAGAGGGAGAGAGGGACTGAGAATTGCAAGAAAGCGACAGAGAGGGAGAGGGAGAGGCCGAGAACCGAGGGGGAGCAACAGAGAGAAGGAGAGAGATTGAGAATTCAGGGGGGCAGTGAGAAGGAAAGCAGGTGAAGATGTGCTCGCGGGTGTCCCACATGGTCCATAACGCTCGTGCTTCTGCCGCTTTGCAATCATCTTGTAATGGAGGATCCCGCAGCTCTGCTTTGTCTCCATTTGGCCATGGTGATCAAGGAGCGGGGGAGGAGGAGAAGGAGAGAGGTAGCAGGGCATGTGCAACCCAGAGGAGGAGGGAGTGGGAGGGAAAGAAGTAAATACAGATACAGGTGGAGGAGAGGAGAGGACATAGGAGGGGGAAGAGTGTGGACAAGCCGAAGGGAAAAGGAGAGGAGAGTAGAATAGAGGAGAGGGGGATGAGGGTGTGAAGGAAAGGTAAGATATAGAAAGGTGAGAGGGACGGGAAGATGGAGATGCGTGAAAAGGTGTAGATTGGAAAGCATAGAGCAGAGAGGCAAGCAGGTGGCAGAAAGAAAAATGAAGGAAGCGGAATATGAAATGAAAATTGTCTTATCTGTGTGTGTGTGTGTGTGTGTGTGTGTGTGTGTGTGTGTGTGTGTGTGTGTGTGTGTGTGTGTGTGTGTGTGTGTGTGTGTTTGGAGGACGGAGAGGAAGATAGAGAAGAGCATGGGAGTTGATTTATTGGAGAGGAAATTGCTAACCATCTAGTGGTGTCACTAACAATATAGATTAGACCAAACTCATTACTATGTACCAGGACCCATCCCTTCTCTTCTCCCTCCTCTCTTTATTTCCTCTCCTCCCCCTAGCTAACGTCCTGTCCTCTCCATCCAATCCTTTCTGTGTTCTGGACTCTTCTTCCGGTATCTATCTCCTCTCCTTTCCTCATCTCCTCATCACTATTGTACCTCCTCTTCCTCATCTCCTCTCCTCTCTCCATCCTCTACTTTCTTCTGCCTCTCTTCTCCTCTCTTCTTCTCTTTGCTCGTCTCCTCTTCTCCTCTTTGGTCTTCTCCTCTTTTCTCCTGTCCTAATTTCTATGGTCTCTCTCGCTCCCTCCTCTTCCCCTCCTACTCTGTTGTGCTATCTTCATTTACATTTGGGGCATTTAGCAGACGCTTTTATCCAAAGCGACTTTTTGTCTGAACATCAACGGTGCATACACACATTCACACACCGACGGCGGAGTCAACCATGCAAGGCTACAGCCAGCTTGTCGGGAGCAGTTAGAGTTTAGGTGTCTCGCTCAGGGACACCTCGACACTCGGCTAGGAGGAGCCGGGGAACAAACCAACAACCTTCTGGTTAAAACTCTTCCACTCTAACTCTAGCTCTAGCTAAGCTGACCCCAATGTAAATTTCCTATCTTCAGCTCATCGATCTGTTCCTTAACTACTGTCTTCCCTAATGTCTCCTACTCCATTTTCTGTCATCCCCCTCTCTCCCTCCATTAATTTCCTTTTGCACCGTGTTCCAAGATACCTTATCTTTACCTCTGTTCTGAGAACCCTCACACACCCTCTCTGGCTGACCCCCTCTAAACAGTCAATGCTCCCCCCCCACCCCTTGAGTTTCCTGCCCCTTCCATATCCTTGTCCAAGTCTATAAGAGGCAGCAGCACTTAGCTGACAAGTTAGCTAGCTGTTGCGCGCCAACGGTTAGCCACCATTTCATAATGTTAAACCATGGGACCACATCATAATATTCCTTTCATTGTTTGGATTAAGGAACAAGATAGGGATCACCAGATTGTAACCACCGTTTTCATCTAAAATGCTTGTGTGTGTGTGTGTGTGTGTGTGTGTGTGTGTGTGTGTGTGTGTGTGTGTGTGTGTGTGTGTGTGTGTGTGTGTGTGTGTTTGTGTGTTATAGCTTATCAGTAGATCAACCGGTGGAGATTGGAGCTTTTAAATGAAAGGGACATTTAAATGTTATGAGTTAAAGTGACATGATTGATTTGTGCAATTAAAGCTGGAATGTGTGTGCCAGAGTCTTTGTAGATGCAAACAGATATAATAATGTGCATGTGCACAATAGTTTGTGTGTGTGTGTGTGTGTGTGTGTGTGTGCGTGTGCGTGTGCGTGTGCGTGTGCGTGTGTGTGTGTGTGTGTGAATCAAACATGAATTATCTTATGAATGTATTTTCCTCGACTAGACACATTTGGGTGCGTTTGATTTCTTCATATAGAAACCTGAGCAACAACAAACTGCGAGACATCCGTGAGGGTGCGTTTGATGGGGCGGCCGGAGTCCTGGAGCTGCTGCTGACAGGAAACAAACTCACCGGACTTCAAGGACGCATGTTCAGAGGACTCACTGGACTGAAAACCATGTGAGTAGTTTGCTAGACTCACACGCATGCAAGCACACACTCATAGACCTTTTGCATGCAAACCTCATCCAAGGTTGAAAATCCTGTAAAACCCTTCAGTGTAGGCTATAATATGGCCCACAGATATGTCAAGCTAAATGCAAGGGCAATATGAATGGATAAATGCATGGTACACTTTTGTTGTCAAGTGGCTATATACAGCAGCTAGCAATACAGCCTAGCCGTATATATGAGAGTTTAAGTTATCTCCATCTGACATTTCCATCTGATTTCTAACCGATGCTGCGCCTGAGAAGGGTCACGTTCACTGCTAACAGAATCAAAGGGTTAGCGTATGCTACTGTCTGCCTGTGCTAGCTAATGAGACAGCTATGGCTCTCCTGAACAGCATGTGTACCTTCAAATGACTACCCTAATGGTATGATTTTTGTTTATGCTAGCTAATGACTGAGTAATGCTATCATAGCTATGGCAGGATTAGGTTAAGAGGCTCCTTGTTCCAGTAATAGCTGCCCTAAGTGAGTTAGCGTATCCCAGAGATAGCTAATGCTAACTAACGTATTTAGCCTCATGTCTGCATGTCAAAAGCTAATGCCACATTACAGGCTGTGCTAGTCATGGAGGGTCTGGTTTCAGAATATCTCCTCTGGCCATCCTCTTTTGCATGGCTCATATCTTTGTCATCTTTGTATTTTGTTTGTTTAACATAGTAGGACATTAAATTGTGCCATCGCTTTTCTCTCAAAACAATTAAAGGGCCTTGAAATGAAATTGCCAACATAAACATGCAACTTGGTTTGTGCTATTATAGCTTGTTCCTTGTAATAGCACAAACCTCAGCCTCAGCTTGTGAGCAATGTTCAACAAACATGATGTATGAGACATATAATTAAATGCTGTAGGCAGCTAAGTGGATGTAATCTGTGTGTTCTTCCAGGATGCTGCGCAGCAACCAGATCAGCTGCATTGATAACGCAACCTTCACCGGGCTGAGCTCGGTGCGTCTGCTGTCGCTGTACGACAACCAGATCTCCAGCCTCGCCCCGGGAGCCTTCTCATCGCTGCACTCTCTCTCCACCATGTAAGAGTCTTTCTCTCTCTTCATCTGTCTTCTAATCTTACTCACCCTCTGTCTCTCCCTCTCTCGTGCTATCTCATGTTCTCTCTCTCCTTCCGTCACCCCTTTGTCCTGTTTGTCTCGCTGAGGGACGTATCCAACCCAACGTCACATATAAGACACACACACACACACACACACACACACACACACACACACACACACACACACACACACACACACACACACACACACACACACACACACACACACACACACACACACACAAACGCACACACACATGCATACACTCAGGTCCTCTGGAGCTGTGGTTCTCATGGGCACCATATCTACTAAGTTGGGTGGATTCCTGGGCAGCTATTATCAGTATGTCCCCTATAGTTCAGGGTCTGTCCACACACCCATGCACACTGAGACACAAATATCCACGCACCCACACAGTACCGTAGAAGTATACACACACACTGACACATGCGCAAGCACACAGTCTCAAACTCAAACACACACATACACAGATACGGATATCAGTGTGTGTGTGTGTGTGTGTGTGTGTGTGTGTGTGTGTGTGTGTGTGTGTGTGTGTGTGTGTGTGTGTGTGTGTGTGTGTGTGTGTGTGTGTGTGTGTGTGTGTGTGTGTGTGTGTGGGTGTATGATTCCTCAGTATTCTGACCACCCAGAAGCGGACGTTCTGAATAAATAACGCTGTCGGCTCAATTAATCGTTTCTGATTGATGATTTCATTCTTTCAACTCCTGAGGTTGGCCCCTCCCTCTCTCCTCAGTAATCATTCCTCTGTTTCCATCCATCTCTTCTATCTATCTTCCGCTCGGTGCCCGCAGTTCTCCCTCCGACCCCACTCTCAGCTCTTTTTACTCAGAGAGAGAGAAAGAGAGAAGGGGAGAGGGGGAGAGAAAGAGAGAGAGAATAAGCAAAGGCAGATCATTACAATATAGATGAATGTATCGCCAGAGTACAGCTTTGCTCAGAGTGTGATTATCTGTCCGTGAAATCAATGACCGAGAAGGTTTCTCTGGTTTTCTGTTCCTTAGATTTCTTCCGTTAGTTTCCTCCCCTCCTACTCTGAACCCACCCGCTAACTCTTTCAACCCATGCCTACTCTCTACATACAAACTCTAACTCTAACATACAAGAGTTAGCAATTTTTTTTCATATGTTGATAGATTGAAGTCCAACCTAGCTTAGGGGCTACCCTGGGCATAGAGGGCACCTCCTGATCTTCAACCTTGGCGCTGCGCTCAAAGTTCTAACTATTTCAACTTTGACCTGCTTGAACTGGCAATCAGATTAGAGCTTTGTTGGACGTTGTAAATCCAAGGGAGAGTAAACACCATGGCTTTCTTCCGTCTCTTCAGTGGTTTTATGAGTTAATTGAACCCCCTTTTGTTGGCCAGCGGTATTCCAACGCTAAACCTAGCATTTATCAGTTTGATTGACACTCATCCATTGACCACCTAACTCTTATCTCTCAAGATATCTTTCAATACAAATGCTTACTGAACCAACACCTCAACTGTTAACACAGGAACCTTCCTTAATGGTATTGCCATCTATATAGTGTTGAGAATGGACGCAATACTCTTTTCCCAAATGTCCTCTCACTTTTTAATGCTTCCTTTACTGGGCGATCCTCGATGGATGTTCTATGTATAATTGAATTAGTAGAACACTTACGGTGGCGAGAGAGGCCTTGGCTTTGGGAATGTATTTCTGCACACTAAGGTGAGGTCATTACTGGGGAATGAGGAGATAACGTGTCCCTATCTAAATCAGGACACCATTACCGGCACCAAGGCACTGATTCAGCTGTTTTAGTCCAGCCAAGGCAGATTCCTCCCGCTGCAATTCCTTTACAAGTTTTATAGACCCTCTCTGCAAGGCTTTGTAATGTACTGACCCCCAAAGGTGTGGATGTACTCCGAAAAGTCCTGCTTCCATTTCATGGAGTTTGGGAGGTTGTTAAATAAATGAGTTGGTTTGTCTTTGTTTTCAAGTCTATTTGTGCAGCCCTTAATCACAGTTACAGTCTCAAAGGGCTTCACAGGCCCAAATTATAGAACACCACATCCAAACCTAAGCCTTCTAAAGGAAAGGAATTACTCCCTAAATCTGAAGGAGGAAATAACCCTTGCGAAGGAACACTGAAGAGGGAGGCACTTCTTCAAGGGATGGTTGGGAGGCAGAAGGTGTTGAATATCAATTGTATCGTCCAAAACCGCAAAACAAATTGCTTAGCAGGTTCAAAGGGACTCAAGAAAATAAAATGACATGCTTCGAAGGTCTAAGTTGTCCTTTAGATAAGTT
>NC_082391.1:21767985-21772985 GCF_031168955.1 Gadus macrocephalus | reverse complement strand
CAAATGAGACTCCAAATAAGCCTCCATACACTCTCCTGACATATGACCTGTAGGATGATGATGGTGATGATGGTGATGGTGATGGTGATGGTGATGATGATGATGATGATGATGATGATGATGATGATGATGACGAAGGTGATGGGATCAGTCGAAGAGGCATGGCGATTAATTAGTATTGTGACCTTTAGATTTTGACTTCCAATTACAGTACATTCACTTGTCATCACGAGTCGAGCCCAGATCAGTATGAGGTCTACTTTTAACGAGTGGATTTTTAGCCACTAAAGGAAAACAAAAGGATTCTCCTCTGTGGTACATGGATCTTGCAGTGTGTAGCAGAGACCGACGTTCCTTTGGGTATTGGGCACGGCCATGCATAATGCATCTGCTGGTTGATCATTAGGGTCATGATGACAGCAGCTCTCTATGGTCAATGTATCGACGCCACACAACACAGAGGGCAGTCCCATCTGTCAGAGCCCCCGGTTAGGTCAGATTTGTAGATCTGCTATTGAGTCTAGTGCTGGGATGGTGTGTGTGTGTGTGCACGTGCGTATGTATGTGCATATGTATGTGTGTGTGTGTGTGTGTGTGTGTGTGTGTGTGTGTGTGTGTGTGTGTGTGTGTGTGTGTGTGTGTGTGGGGGGAAGGGGGGGGGTATATGTGTGCTATCCCTCACTAGGGCATTCATTTAAATGTGTTTGAATAGTCCACAGAAACATCATTAGTGTAGGATTGAAGTAGGAAAGAAGAGTTTAGAGAGAAGGGTTAGGTCGCAGGGGTAGCAAAAGGAATATTTCAAGTGGTAAAGGAGAACTTGTTGTCCTTTGTTTGAGAGCCGAAGTCAGAGACCAGAGAGATGGAGAGTATTGCATTAACCTGCAAAGCTTATCTTGTAATTTAACACAATAGGTGTTGTGGTTACAAACCATAGTTCTCCAACATAATGTACAAATTGAACTTGAATCCCAACTAATGTAATATATTAATTCAATTGAGTAGGTAAGGTTCCCCACACAAAGTCAACCTTCTGCAAACTCTTTAAGTAAATGTGTTTGATGTTGAATTTGAATATTAACCGTCACCTTGTTATGTTTCCTCTCTCATCCTTTTGGACCCCTCCTTCTCTTCTCTTCTCTTCTCTCTCTCTCTCTCCTGTATCCTCTTTTCTTCTCCCATCCTCTGCCCCTTCTCCTCTTCTCCCTTCTCCTCCCTCTCTTCTCCTCCCCTTTCTATCCTTATCTCCTCCTTCTGTCCTCTTCTACCTCTTCCCCTCCCCTCTCCTCACTCTCCTCTCCTCTCCTCCTCCCTCACCTGTTCCCAGGGTCAAAACTGTGAGGTGAGCATCAACAGCTGCCTGAGTTTCCCCTGTTCCAACGGAGGAACCTGTCACATCCAGCCTGGCCTGGAAGACCAGTTCAGGTAAAGTAACATCCTGGAGCCAAACCATTCATGTTGTTAACGAGATCATATGATGATGACGATGATGATGTGATGATAGCATTAAGCATATTTCTGTGTTCATAATTGGTAAAGACACACGCTTACACCACACACAGACACACAGACGCACGTGTGTGTGTGTGCGCACACACACACGTGTGTGTGCGCACACACATATACACACACATATTGGTGAACACATCCCTGTGCATCAGCATTAGCATTTCCCCTGCTGCAGTTTGAAATGCTTAGGAAACCCTGTAGGAGCAGGGGTGACTCAGATGTTGCCGTTTGGGATGCAAGGTTAACTCTGCGGTTCCCATTAGCCGGCGGACCTTTCAGTCCTCACTCATACTCCCATCTGCAGGGACACACATCAATTACCGGCTAAGTAATTAGCTTTGTCACTGCTATTGAGCTGGGCCATCCAGCACTAAGGAAACGGCTCACTATGACCCCGGGCCAGTCTGATCCCCGCTGGCGTATATAAAGACACCAGGAGCCAACTTAGGTCCTCACCGCTACTCCCCCTCCCCCCCTCCCTCCCTTAAACACAGAAAGTGGAGAATAGGGGGATCATTTTACGATGAGGCCAAAAACAGGACCTACGATCCGTTTTAACGACGCAACCCCGAATTTGCAGTTATGCACTCAGACGCACGCTCACTCTCTGTGAACTGTGAGTGTCTGTAGGAACCCCTTTGTTCCTACAGTCTTGAGCATTATGAGTGAACCGATTGTCATGAACACCTTACCGGGATTCATCTTTGTCTACCTGGGCTGCTTAACAAGCCCTTTGCCCTTTGAAGCGCAGGGTATGCGACTGGCCTTTAGCGCCCTGCATGGTAATGCTATTAGCAGCTAAGCTTGCCCTTCACAGACCTTTCCTCTCAATGCTAACGCTAACACAGGTAGCATGGTATGGGCCACAGAATGCAAGAAAGAGAGAGAGAGAGAGAGAGTGTGAGAGAGGGAGAGAGACACAGAGAGAGGCCGAGAGAAAGGGAGAGAGTGAGATAGAGGTGGGGCAATGAATGATGGGGGGGAGAACTGAAATGAATAACTGGAAAAAAAAAATCAGGAGGGGGAGAGGGGGCGAGGGACGAAGCAGCCCTCGGTGACATTTGAACGTGTGATGTAATCACTTGTGGATGTCCAACACGTCCAATTAGCCGGGGATTTCTCATGTCTCCGTGGCAGGGACCCATTTGTCAAGATATATGGTTTAAATGTCAGGGCTCCCATGTGATTGGGTGAACGCTCACCTCTGACCCCACAGCCACAGCTTGCTGGTTGCCTCATATTCCCAGACCGACGTCTCTGAGGGTTTCCTTTATTTGCTATTTTTTTCTCTCATTTTTCCTGATGTTTCGTTTTCTCAGCCTATCCCTTCTCCCTTCTCTTCCATCCCTCTCTACCATTTCCTCTCACTCCTCTCTCTCTCGTTCTCTCGCTTCTCCACATCCTTTAGTTGAAAGCAAAGAGAGTTAGGATATAATAACTGACATACAGATATTATAAGACAGACAAAAAGACATTCATGGAGAGAGAGAGAGAGAGAGAGAGAAAAAGAAAGAAAGAATAAATGAAATAAAGGAAGGAAGAACCAAGCAATGCATTAGGACTGTTATATTTTACTGTTAGTTGCGTTTATTTTGAAAACTACCAGGAAGGCGAGGAAAAGCAGTCAATAAAGTGTGTGTGTGTGTGTGTGTGTGTGTGTGTGTGTGTGTGTGTGTGTGTGTGTGTGTGTGTGTGTGTGTGTGTGTGTGTGTGTGTGTTTGTGTAGCTGTGTGTGTCCACCAGGCTTCGAAGGTCTGAGGTGTGAGGTGAACCCAGATGACTGTGAAGACAACGACTGTGAAAACAACTCCACCTGCGTGGACGGAGTCAACAACTACACCTGCATCTGTCCCCCCAACTACACAGGTATGCCAATTTGATCTTCATCACAGTAACAATCGGATTCCTTGGCAATCGACAAAGTCATCTGAAAAGCACTCCCGACACACACACACGCATTCACGTACACAGTGACACACACACACACTAAACTAGCCCTGCATCCATTCCCTTAACTACACCCATAACTGCCCCTCGAACCCCAGTAATCTGCATACCCAGACACATGCACCCACACACACATCTGTGTGTGTGCGTCCGTCTGTCTGCGACTGTGTGTGTGTTGATGTGTGATTGTGTGTTGTGTATTGGGCTTGGGGACCAGGGGTTATCTATCAGAGGCCTCAGCTGGCTGACACATTTATTAACCAGTGTTTTGAACCTCTCATGTCGGTCTTTGAAAGACACAAATACATAAAAACTTCAATGACGATGGAATTGATGACGATAATCTGTGACAAATCTCTCTCTCTCTCTCTCTCTCTCCCTTTCTCTAGGAGACCTCTGTGAAGAAGTGGTTGATCCCTGTCTTCAGGGATTTGATCCCTGCCTTCATGACTCCAAGTGTGTACTCTCCGGTCGCACATACAGGTAAACCACACGTCTAATAGAGGGCCATGGGGGCTCAAAGCGTGCTTGCTTACTTATTTGTGTCAGAGTTGTATCAAGTAAAATAAGATAAAATATCAGGAATTCATTAATGAAACACACATATTGAGAGAAAGACTGTAATTGAATTCATAAGAATATAGTAACACGCATATATATTATAAACTTGATGACTTTGATCATTGTGTTTTGATGGTTGCGATCTTTGTTGGAGGTCTAAATTGTTAAAATATAAATGATTCTGCCGCTTGAGAGATTTTTAAACATTGTGTGTTTGTTAATATTTATTATATCTGTGACATCCACTGCAACCTTTAGCTTCACATTTGATCATATGTTTTTCTTTTCAATATCTCAATACTGCCATCTAGTGGACAGTGAGTATATAATGGTCCTTTAATGATAAGAGTTTTATGTGTTGCAGGTGTGAGTGCCTACCCGGCTATGTGGGGCAGAACTGTGAGCAGGACTACAATGACTGTCTGGAGAACAAGTGCCAGCACGCCGCAGAATGTGTGGACGCCATAAACGGCTACACCTGTGTCTGCAAGGAGGGCTTCAGGTGAGCTCGCAAACCCCATGCAACATAGAGAGGACACGATATACAAAGACACTCTAATATGCAGACATGCACATATGCTGATGTAGAAATGCTGACACAGCACTGATGGGATCAACGAAAGCGAGACATTTGATTGAAGGATTATTGGTAGTTGGTTTGACCTATCCTTTGCCCTCTTTCATGTAGTCCCTTATCTACATTCGCAAAACCAGACGAGCTGGCTCTCAAATTGAATGGGCTGTTAATCTGAAAATGTTTCAAACTTAAAAGGTGTTTAATACACTCACAATGCAGCCTTCCCAACATACACTAGGAAGGCATTCATGATAGTTATATATATACTTAAATATAGATATATACATGCATATATTCTATATATATATTACACAAAGTCAATAGCTAAAAATGGAAATAGACATACGGACACGCAGGCAAATACACAGATGGATCTTCATTATTAAACACTTGACTGTCTAGACCC
>NC_082391.1:21762985-21765485 GCF_031168955.1 Gadus macrocephalus | reverse complement strand
CGCCTGTTTCCACTCAGCTAGTTAGCTCGCACTTGGCGGGGGCGCCCGAAAGAGGCTAGCATGCTAAGCTTGCGAAAGTGTGTCTGTCTGTGTGAGCATGTGTGTGTGTATGTGTGTGTGTGTGTTTGTGTGTGTAAACGACACATGTCTCACCTCATTTAAGGCAACTCATAGTAGACCTACATTTTAATTTTGCCGCTGCCGAAGGGAACATCTGCCTGTATTGAATGTGATTGGTCACTCTTTTGGAGTAATCTTTATGGGACAGTGTTTACTCCAAATATCTAATGATTTGGGAGCTGCAGTTAGGATCTGGATGCGCAGGTCAATGGAGGGGTAGTCTGGCTGAACGGAAGTGGACAGCGTCTATTGCCTAGCGTCGGATTTGGCCGCGACTCCTCCCCTTCCGGTTGCTCCCCCTCAAACTCGGAGACTAGGCAGTATGGCGAGTTTTGAAGAGGACTTTGACGGCGCTGTAAAGTTGGCATGTTTGGCTCTTTCCGTCGAAAATTGCAAAGAACTGCAAAAGATTTGCTTGCAGCATTGGCTGAGGAAGGAAGATGTTCTATTTTGCATGGACACAGCTGCTGCTTCCCGGGCTTAGCCCCGCCCTAGACGATTGTGATTGGTTTAAAGAAATAAAAACAGGCCCGCCCAGTTTCCCCACGGATAGACAGCTCGAGGTAGCGTGGCTCCAGACCATTCTACTTGCTGTAGTTTGGTCTGGCTTTGCGAGACTAATGGAGGGGTGACCCCAAGACAGAGAGCAGCCGTTACAGGGGTCAGACGTCAAAGCTCCCTTTCCCCATCCCCAACCAAACCCTCGCACCCAAGACCTCAAAAACTGCTCTTCAGCTTCTCTTGATCAAGGAAAATCGCTGTTGCCTTGTTGCCTTAGCAACCGGTGTCAAGGAACACCAGGGTCATCATTCAGCGAGTCTTTGCGCTTGACCTGATCTGCACTCGTTCCCCGAAAACCCACACTCACCTCAAATCATGTGTTGTGTTCTACATTTTTGTCTCCTGCATACTGAACAGCATGTTGCGATTGGCCGTCTATAAACCATTTTTCCGCAACGTGTGTGTGTGTGTGTGTGTGTGTGTGTGTGTGTGTGTGTGTGTGTGTGTGTGTGTGTGTGTGTGTGTGTGCAGGTTGCTACTGATAAGGATAACGGTCTGCTGCTATACAAGGAGGATAGCGACCCCTTGGCTCTGGAGCTGTACCAGGGCCACATCCGCCTCCTCTACGACATCACCAACTACCCCCCCACCACCGTCTACAGGTAGGCTCTCTCTCACACACACACACACACACACACACACACACACACACACACACACACACACACACACACACACACACACACACACGCACATACAGGCACCCACACACGCACATACAGGCACTGACAAACCTACACATAAACACACGCTCACGCGCACGCACACAAACACACACTCACACTCACACTCGCACTCACACAGGCACATAGACACACACACAAGCACCCATAGTCCGGCATTTCCCGTCTTATATCGATCTATTATGTAAGAGATAATGTACCAGGTGTCAGAAGTGGTTTATTTCACGATAATGACCAACTGGCTATACATTATTCTGCTTATAACCCGCCTTCTTACTAAAGAAATCAATAATTTGACGCAAGATATTGCTTCAACCAGAGAAGTTGGCTGTTATGTTCTATTTTCCATAGCAATGGAAGCAATTTGGAATGGAATGGAGATCTGTTTCTTCATAGCAGCGATTTGCTATTCAGAAATAGCTAACCGTCAATGCTGTAATTCTCCTATCAGTATCAACAAGTATCATCAAGTATTAAACAAAAGCCATGTAATAAATCTATCTATCTGTCTGTCTGTCTGTCTGCCTACCTACCTACCTAATGACCTATCTATCTAATCTTCCAAAAACTGTTCTCTTTAGAAATCCAGCAACGTCAACGCAGAAACACTTTTAAACATGCACAACCTAGACAGACCCACCGGCCTACATTACACAGAGAGACAACAGCCTGTTTGGGCTCCGTGGGCGGGGCCTATGACAGCGCTTGAGCAGCCAAGCCTATTGGTTACACCAAGTGGAATTATTGAATCTATCTATGAATGTGTTTCCCCGCTGTCCCAAAGCGCTTGTATTGGAGGCAGATGTTCCACTGAGGCCAAAAAAAGAGTCTGGCTGTTGGAAGTAAGAATTGTATTAACAGTTCTGCATTCAACAACCTGGCCGATGTCACTACCAGAGAGAGAGAGACAGAGAGGGGGTCATATCCAGAGGCATGGATAGACGTGGAGAGAGAGCAGGAGAGATAGAGCCGGAGGGATGGTTAGAATTGAAGAGAGACAGAGAGGCCATCTCTGTCTCTGTCCGTTTTGTCATTGGCTCTAATCGATTTCTGCCTCTTTTTATGTCTGCCCTAAGCAAGATAGAGAGAGAGAGCAAGAGAGCGAAAGCGAGAGCGAGAGAGAGAGGGAGAGAGAG
>NC_082391.1:21755485-21757985 GCF_031168955.1 Gadus macrocephalus | reverse complement strand
TACACACACACACACACAAACAGACATGCACAAAAACATGAACAGAAGCACACAGCATGCACACACATACGTGCCCATACATGGACACATACAGAGCCTGATCATGTCAACATGCTAACAAACTCACGTCTATGCACAGTAAGTGTGCATATGGGATTTAAAATCTCATACACAAAAACACACACGCGCGCATGTGCACGCACACGCACACACACACACTGGAAAACGTCTGTGTCCAAACAGTGATGATATTATATCTATAACACTGGATTGGAGGGCTGTTGTCTAGATTTGGCCTCAGTCTTATAGTGACACCTAGAGGACACTACCTGCAAACACTGGTTGGAGATATGGCTGTCTGCGCCTTTGAGCATACCTGTAGGGCAGTATGTTAGTCGAGGCACATTTGTTATGTGGTCATTTACACATTTACATATTTAAATGTGAAATATGTGGTCATACAATCATTTGTTTTAATTCAGATATGTATGGAAGACAAGGGGAATCAACAGAGCTGCAGAGCATTGCTTTACTAAAGTAAACTGACTGAGAATCTAAGAGAAGAAGTGTGGAAGGACTGGAGCCAAAGGGAGAGGACACTGGGGAGGAAAGGGAGGAAAGTAGGATGGAGAGGAAGGAAAAGGGCAAGTAAAAGAGGTTTACAAGGAAACGACATAATAAATTGTCTCTCCCGCACTGGCAGAACACGATCTGGGCTTCTTGGAACAGACCCTTTAGGATCCCATTATTACATTACAAGACTCCTAATAGGAAACATACACTCCACTGTGTTGGGTCCGTGGTGGAGGGAGAGCTCTTATTTTGAAAAACCACAAACTAAATGCTGAGGGGCGAGGATTGATGTCTCGAAAAGGTCATGATGACAGTTTCTGTTGTTTGTGCTATTGTTGTTTGCTTCCTTTGCTGTTTTCATCCAAGCCATCTGTTGCTCTAGTATTTAAAATAGAAAACTTAGACAGAGCTCTTGCAGTACAATTTCACATACGTCAATGGTTTATACTTTTGAATGGAAAGAATAATGCCTTCAGGGTTCATGTATTAAATACGTATCGTACATTATGGCTTATTATGCATGCATTATTGACCACTGCATTATGGTGAAAACTGATCCATTAATTTCAAGTTTAGCGGTGAGCATTCGGTACTAGCAAGCTATTCTGACGAAACCATGTATTTGTATTATTCTATATCACTATAAAGATCGATAAAATGCTAAAATGCTAAAACAAAAATAAAATGATTTAAATGGCTTCACGCAAACACAAACCATACAGCCCCCCTCCCATTGGCTTGGCAATTAACGGCACCGTAACCTTAAACAGTCTTACAGCAAATAAACAGCTGTCAATCAAACGGGCCACTTTCCTTCAGTTGGTTATCTGGTGAGAGACCACAGGAGGGAGGGGCCTCGTCTGGGACCCCCAGCACAAACATCAGATTCACTCCTTCTTTTGTCTTCTTCCGTGGTCTGCTTGCTTTCTTTTTTCTTTCTCTCTCCCCCGTTGTTCCCTCTGCTCCCACGTTTTATCTCTCTTTCTCTCAGACTGTTTGCTCTCATCCACGTTATCTCTCTCTCTCGTTCTGCTCTGCCAAACCACTGTCTCTGTAGCGTTCTGTCTGCCTTTCAGCTAAAAACCACACAAACACACACACACACACACACTCACTTAGAGACATACACACAGACATCAACATGCACACGCATGCCCATATGCACACATACTTACGTTGTTCTGTGTCGATGCCGAATTGTCGTGACCCCTTTCATATTCATGCAATCACGCATATACTTCTTAGTTCTTGTCTTTGTTTCTCTACAAAGGTGTTACATAGATGTAATAATAATGTCAAATAATGTACTACTATCCTTAATATATTGTATGCTCTTTGAGCAGAACATATTTTTGAAGGTATCTTCTCTCTAAAGAGTAGCTATTGTGTTAATCTTGGTTATGTGGTTTGATTAGGTTTTACCATTTATTTGTTTTCATATTTCAAGTATAATTCTAGTGAAACACAATTATTTAAATCAACTAATCAACTCTTATTTTCCTATGTGTCTCTTGTATATGTGTGTGCGTGTGTGTGTGCGTGTGTGTGCGTGTGCGTGTTCGTGTGTGTGTGCGTGTTTTTGTTTGTGTGTGTGTGTGTGTGTGTGTGCGTGTGCGTGTGTGCGTGTGTGCGTGTGTGCGTGTGCGTGTGTGCGTGTGCGTGTGTGTGCGTGTGTGTGTGCGTGTGTGTGTGCAGCGTGGAGTCGGTGAGTGACGGTCTCTTCCACACGGTGGAGCTGTTGCTCCAGAACCACTCTCTGAGCCTGGTGGTGGACAACGGCGCCCCCAAGAGCCTGAGCAAGCTGCCACGGCAGCCCTCCGTCGACCACAACACACAGCTGTACATAGGAGGTAGGGACACACACACACACACTCATGTACATGAACACTCACACGCACATACACACACACACACACACACAGCTGTA
>NC_082391.1:21645485-21752985 GCF_031168955.1 Gadus macrocephalus | reverse complement strand
CCAAGTGCCCGTTGTAAGACAGCCCCCCCCCCCCCGGGCGTCAGGGCTGCCTGTTTGTTCTTTTTTTTGACCACGCTCCAACACCTCGGCCTCGTGAGTCCTTCCGCGCGACGCACGCGAGCGGCGGCGACCCCGCCTTTTTTCCGAGAGAACTGAAACACACACGCCGACGAGTTTGAACCGCCGCCATCGCACCGCTGCAAGGAAGCCACGAAACAAGCGCAGAAAGGACACGTGTTTGTTGTTTGACAGAGAAAATATATTGTAAGATATAAGGGAGAAAATAAACTTATTTTTATTATGTGCTTTTACTAAAAGATGATGGACTTGTGAGTTTGTTCATTTTATAATATGTGACGTGTTTCGTATGAAAAGTTATTTTGTTATCATGTAAGAAGTAAACAGCAAAATAGATTAACATTCCTAAAAGTATATGAATTTTTATGTACGTGTAAATCTATATAAGTAAATACCCTAACCCAATGAATTTTTATATTTTCCTAACGTGATTGCATGACAGATGCGTACATGCTAATGAGAGGGAGGCTTTGGAAACATTCACGTTCAAACAGATGCGTTTCAAAATGGTTGCCAATGACCATTCGCGAATAAGGCTTCCCAGAAAAAAGGAAATGGAAGGCAGCATACATCTTTGGATGAACATAATGGAACTGTATGTGCTTCGGTAACCTGCTTCATTGAATATGGGGTTTCCTCCTCACCCTTGATTGATGATGATCTCAATGAATCAAAATAATGATTTCCATTGCTGTATGTCATTCTCTCTTTGCTGTTCTTTCATTTGAGGATCCTCCGTCAGGTTTGGTTGGGTATTATGGCCAAGTTGAAATATTTTCCAAAATGTTTATATGTTGATGCTGTACTCTGGTCATCATGTAAAGGGATTATATTTTTGCAAAATGTAATCAAATGTATGATTACAAAGCATTTTTATCCTTATTTGTTAACAATTACAACAACATGTATTTGCCAGTTCATCATTTTGGCCTTTTGTTTTCCACAATCACAATTCTATAGTGGTCATAGATTTCCTAATGAAAGTGCAACATCAGGAAGTGAATTTTTTGCAGATTTAGCTAAATCACCTGCAACATAAATAATATCTCAAAAGCTATTAAAGATTAGAATCAGACGATTTGATGTGGCACATTGCGGCTTATGCAGGAAAAACATTAGCGGTTTTCACAACTTTGTATAAAATGTGAATTGAGAGCATCTACACCATGTTACTTCATGTATTTTCCTTCTCAATGTTATCTGGTAATGCACTCAATGTCTTAATATAACAACAGCATTAAAGTTATTTTCTAAAAGGGACAGTTGAGTACCTAATGGTGTATTCAAAGGAACATTTCAACTGTGACGAACAGAGAAGTGTTGAAAGTGCTTTGAGGGTTGTTGTTAGGAGCACAGCTCAAGATGTTTACCTTTTTTGTGATTTAGCCTTAATCGCAAAGTATTGATCTTACGCCCCCCAAATTATATTTGATTTCAAATACATACATATGGATTTTTGATTTGTAAAATGTTTCAAATCGAATAAACTGAAAATGAAGTTACATCTGGTACAGATTCTGATTACTGGGAAGAAACCTGATTCTAGGTCGAACAACCCTTACCGGGTAAAGCTCTGCCCTGAAGTCATCATGGGTCTATAAACGGCTGAAACCTACTGTGTTAACTAGTTGACTTCCTCAGCATAGTGTTGCTCTGCCTGTGACAGAATACCAATGAGTTTGTCATCCACTTTAGCCCTAGTCTTTTTTCGGGGTACCAGGAAAGAATAAACATTGTATTCTATGAGCGTCAAAATACCGGTTTTAGCAAACAATACGGTTACATTTTGTGTCCACACGATCCATAATCTCCAAACATGAAACAAAGTACACCCAACCTCTTAAGAAAATCCTAAAATACTACAAGTCCCAAAGGGGATTATAGGTATCATCCAATTTTTATGTAACCTTCGTCACAGATAGTCTTAAAGGGTTTCATCGTGTTGCTGTTGTTTGTATTAACGTTGCTTGATTGGAGGTACAATATTGTGAGCTTTGCAAGATGTTGTGAGATGGGTGCGTGCCTATAAGTATGCAAGATGCGGTGATTTCTATGAGGGTGGTATGACTGATGAAAACGTTATGGGTAAAAGAAGTTCCCAATGTGCCCTGAGTTCCTGTGGAGGCAGTCTAAGGGGAGGGACATGAAAAAGGTGTTTTTTGTTTTTTATATGATTTCTGTGTTGGGATACAGCATGACAGCTTGATGGTGAGCTACACAAACCTTCAAAAATTGGATCATGCCTTCCAACGCAAGAAATAGTTGAGCCAAAGAGCACCAAAAAATTGGGTTCTGAATTGACCTAGTTCAAAGGACACAGTTTCTGTGGTTGCCGTCTTACTATTGTATTGTAGCCTTTTTGTACTTATTTTTGCCCCCCATCATCTTGATTCTTGTGTGCTTTTGAGAAATAACCAATCTTCATTATGCCTTATGGTACCTGTTATCCCTGGACTCAATAATCAGCAATGTTATGGGTCAGGGAAAAAAATTAATGGGCAACAAAACTAGGAGAAAGGCCTCAAATTGAATCGCTTTTTAAATTTAAATAAAGAACTGTCACCATCCATAACCAGGAGGAAGGATATTTATATTGGACATATAGTGAATACTATTTAGAGTTATCTTGTTCAGTAGGACTCTGAAATCGAAACACCCAGTGATGTTTCACACCTTGGCAGCAAAAACCACAGACATAAAGGTCACAGCTCTAGAACGTCTGACTAGATGATATAGGTTGCAAGTTTATTTTCTCCTATTTATCTTGCACACAGCTTAACACATTCAAACACAATCACACACACAATCAAAGCCATTGAGATGTACTTTTATTTGGATAATTTGACCACACACTCAAATCCTCCAGATTAAATTATGAAATTCATGATTATTACTGATGAAAACTTTTAGTAGTATAACTGTATTTGTACTACAATCAGCAGTATGGATAATACTATTATAAAAAATATTAATGTCTCAGATATAACGGCACTATCGGGCAATAACTATCACTATAGTGACACCAACTAGTAATACGATTGTCACAATTATTAGTAATAATGGTTATCGTACTGATAATGCTTAATTTATAGGTATAATTATGGCAAATATACTTCAATCTCTTGTGTTAGTACTAATTGTTTCAATATGTCTTGAAAATAAAAAGCAACAATGTTTTTACTGTACTTTTGCTTTTACTGATTCAGTGTCACATAAAAATAATAAAAATCTAGATATTTTAATGATAATGCGTTAAGGGTTGGCATAACATGAATGCCAGTTGTCAGTTTGTTCTACAAAAAAAATATGATAAAGGGAAAGGAGGTTTACTGTGTTATATTTAAATCTAACATGAACTGCATCTGACTGAAGTCAGATGCAAGGTGGATCATTGGCTCGCTTGTTTCAGTGTTTCCATGTTCCAGCCAATCACAGATGATCTACGATATGTAAATGATTGTCGTCTAAGTGAAATCATTCACTTGAGAGAAGACATCTCTGGTTCAGCACCATAACGGGACAATGATGGCAATATTTTTTGCAACGACGATCTTGAGTACAGCTTGTAAGTACATTTCTCTACAACTTAAAATTGACTTTCATGAAGTGTAATCATGAGCCATTTTGCGAAGGTCTGTTTGAATAGTACAGGGGAGCATGTATGTGTGGATGTATATGAGTATGAATGTATGTATTTGTTAAATTCCCTCAAAAATTTGAATCAATGCTTTGTTTTTTCCTATTTTCAGTGCTAAGTCAAACCCAAGAAAATCCTCAATCGCTCTCTTTGACCAAAGCAGATATCGGAGATACTGTTTCTCTACATTGTGCATCTTTGAATGGTACAAGTAAAGTGTTATACTGGTATAAGCAACCTCTTGGATATATTCCCCAAGTCGTTGCCAGTGCAATTTATGGCACTCCAACGATATATCCGCAATACAAATTAAGGGTTACACTGGTAAAAGGAAAGTTGACTATGAGAGATGTAAAGAAAGAGGACGAGGCAAACTATTTCTGTCAGCAAGGAATTGATGAAAACAAGAATTGGAACAACGGCACATTTCTGTCTGTGAATGGTAAGATTCAGCGTTTTAATATCATGAGCAAAAATCTTTTAATCTGATGTAAACACAAACAATATTTCGATTTGGTACATTTGATTGTATTTCGCTATGCAGATGGAAATGAGCAGAAATTAGACTACCAGACTGTGGTACAACAGCCGGCATCAGCTCAGCTGGGAGACCCTGTGGCTCTCCAGTGCTCTATTACCTCCCAGAGGACGGACCACAGTAACCAGTGCCAAGGGGAACCCAGTGTGTACTGGTTCAGATCTGGACCATCTCACCCTGCTGCCATTTACATGAATGGAAACACGAGGGGTGAATGTCAGAATAGTTCTGGGCCTCCGTCTGCTCCACAGAGCTGTGTCTACACTCTCCCCAAGAACAATGCAGACTCCTCTGATGGGACTTACTACTGTGCTCTGGCAGCATGTGGGGAAGTTGTGTCTGGCAATGAATCCAAGCTGGACACTAAAGGTCAATACAGTTTACTTCCTACTTAATTTATTTGGTAATCAATTCATGAAGAAGATAATATCCGCAAAAGATACAGAGAATTATTTTATTTGAAACCGGGAAAATGTTTATGAAATTATTGCAAAAAATATTATGCATACTGAAGCTTCCCTGATGACCCAATGTTGTTTGTGTGATTCTAGCACAAAACTCGCTTCCAGTTAACATGATGCTTGGAATACTGTTGGGTTGCTGTCTGGGTGTGATTATAATCCTCATTCTAACCAGAAATGAAATGCAAGTTTGTGAGCAGTGCAAAGGTACAGTACATTATACACTTAGCCTATTGATGTGACCTGATCTGACCTATGGACAGATTAGCAAGATCCAAAACTGTTGATAGAGAACCTTGGACTCTGTATACATAATTGAGACTGTGGCACATTGCATTTTACAGAAATCTGTCCCAACTTTAAGACTAGTTCTGTTTTAATAGATTGACCTATAATATTTTTCTCCATCACATTTGTTATGCAATATAAAGGTTTAGAATTGTTTGCATTATATTAAATAAATTCTGCATTAACACAAAGATTCTTATTATCAGGGACACGGAGGGCCGCAGATGTTGCACATGACTTAGTGATTCAGGAACCACAGGTACGTCTGTATTGTGTATAGTCATTGATTTTCTCATTTAAATTAATTTAGAAGTAATGCTGTGGCTTAGAGGTTAATGAATTTTGGGATTTCCTATTTTTTATTTAAAACCTAAGTTACACATTCATTTTATTTTATTTTTTTCGAGAAGTTAAGCTTAATGGTTAAATTAACTGGTCTAGGATGTTATGTTAGCCAATCAGCTATGGGCCTCAGTATATTATTGGCCACAAGTAAACCAGTATGATTTCAGGTTTGACGTTGATTGAAGTGATCTCTACTACTGGGAATCCTCTGAAATGTTCCGTAGTAAGACAGTTCTCTGTTATAGGACGGGGAAACCGATTCCTTGAACTACGCAGCGTTGGAGTTCTCTGGCAGGAAAACCAAAGGAGGGAAGAAGAACACTGAAAGGAATCAGGAGAGTGTGTATTCTGCTGTGAGATATTCTGCTACTGAAGTCTGCCACGGCCAAATATAGTTTATATTCCTCTATATTGTGTTCCTGGTTGTATGCAGTAGGTTCTCTCTGTAGTCTATGGACTGATTCGCTTACGGAACACTTACCCTCCGATCGAGAGTTGTATTTGTGCTGAGTTAAGTTCAAGTACACGACCATCATTCAAATGTCAATTTACATGACGCAAGTTAACCTTTACAAAAAAATAATTGATTCATGCTAGTATCAATAATCATGAGACCAATCTCTCCATAGTGACCTTGTTCATTTTACTTATATCATTTCCCAAAGTTTATCATACGTGCTTAATTGATAAGTGGCAGACAAGACAGCATTGATTGTGTCCGAATTGTTGGTGTTGTTCCTCTGTATGCATTTTATAAGGATGATCATTAAAATCATGAATTACTATTGATGACTTTAAAAAAGTTAATTAAAGTCAACATTTTCGCTGTTCACTGACATAAAAATCCCCTTTTGGTTTCAGTCAATGATGGAAAATGTAAATTTCATGGTTGGTTTCCGGCCCGTCAGCAGCACATCCTGTTGATACTTCGAGTCAGGTCTGGTCAGGTTGGTGGTGTGTGTAGAACAGGGACACGGCCAGCCGCAGCCCTCGCTTCTCAGCTTATCTGCTGCTCGGGGCCTCGCTCTGTTTCAAACCCAGTGGTAAAAGAAATGGCAAGAGAGGAAGTGACACTAATAGGGTTTCATCTTTCCGGGGCTGGTACAGCTAACTGTCACTTCACACGGGTGCTTATAAAACACTTGAGTTTCTTGAAAGGGCTGTACCTTCAACATGGAGAACGGAGGGCTATCTCAACTTCATTGTTGCTGGGGTGGATTGGTTACTCATTGGTTAATGTTCAAACAAAATCGACATTGTATATATTAGGGTTAGGGTTAGAGCACACAAATACACACCAACACACACACACAAACTCATTCGTGCAGTTCATATTTTTCAAGGTAAAATTGCAAAACAAAAAGGGAGTAAAAAGCCCCAGGATCGCTGCAGCCATGGACAATTACGAAAATTCAATTCAATTACGAAATTCATGATTGTTACTCATGAAAACTTTCAGTAGTATAACTGTATTTCTACTACAATCACCGGTATTATGGATAATACTGTTATAACAAATATTAAAGTCTCAGATATAACTGCACTATTCAGGCAATAACTATCACTATAGTGCCGCCAACTAGTAATACGCTTGTCACTGTCATTAGTAATAATGGTTATCATACTAATAAGGTTTCGTTTATCGGTATAATTAGGCTAAATATACTTCATCTCTCATGTTAGTAGTAATTGTTGCAATATCCCTTGAAAATATAAAGCAACAATGATTTTACTGTACTTGTGGATTCAATGTCACATAAAAATAATGAAAATACAATTTATTTTAATGATAATGAATTAAGGGAAAGCAAAAAATATGATAAAGGGAACGGATGTTAACTGTGTTGTGTTTAAATTTAACATGAACTGCATCTGACTGAAGTCAGGTGGGTCATTGGCTCGCTACTTTCAGTGTCTCCATGTTCCAGCCAATCACGCTTGATCTTAGATCTGTAAATGATTGTCGTCTTCAAAGTCAAATCGTTCACTGAAGAGACTACATCTCTGGTACAGCACCATAAGGGGACAATGATGGCAATATTTTTTGCAATGACGATCTTGAGTACAGCTTGTAAGTACATTTCTCTACAACTTAAAATTGACTTTCATGAAGTGTAATCATGAGCAATGTTGCGAAGGTCTGTTTAAATAGTACAGGGGAGCATGTATGTGGGGATGATTATGAATATGAATGTATGTATTTGTTAAATTCCCTCAAAAATTTGAATCAATGCTTCGTTTCTTTCCTATTTTCAGTGCTAAGTCAAACACAAGAAAATCCTCAATCACTCTCTTTGACCAAAGCAGATATCGGAGATACTGTTTCTCTACATTGTGCATCTTTGAATGGTACAAGTAAAGTGTTATACTGGTATAAGCAATCTCTTGGATATATTCCCCAAGTGGTTGCCAGCGCAATTTATGGCACTCCAACGATATATCCGCTATACAAATTAAGGGTTACACTGGTAAAAGGAAAGTTGACTGTGAGAGATGTAAAGAAAGAGGACGAGGCAAACTATTTCTGTCAGCAAGGAATTGATGAAAACAAGAATTGGAACAACGGCACATTTCTGTCTGTGAATGGTAAGATTCAGCGTTTTAATATCATGAGAAAAAATCTTTTAATCTGATGTAAACACAAACAATATTTTGATTTGGTACATTTGATTGTATTTCGCTATGAAGATGGAAATGCGAAGAAATTAGACTACCAGACTGTGGTCCAACAATCGGCACCAGCTCAGCTGGGAGACCCTGTGGCTCTCCAGTGCTCTGTTACCTCCCAGAGGACGGACCACAGTAACCAGTGCCAAGGGGAACCCAGTGTGTACTGGTTCAGATCAGGACCATCTCACCCTGCTGCCATTTACATGAATGGGAACAGGAGTGGTGAATGTCAGAATAGTTCTGGGCCTCCGTCTGCTCCACAGAGCTGTGTCTACACTCTCCCCAAGAACAATGTAGACTCCTCTGATGCTGGGACCTACTACTGTGCCCTGGCAGCATGCGGGGAAATTGTGTCAGGCAATGAATCTAAGATGGACATAACAGGTGAATATATTGGATTTCCTGCTTTCAGTTTATCTGCTAATTTTTTAATTCAGAAGACAATAGATACATAATTTAGTCACATGTGAATATATGTAATATTGAGGACATGATTGATATTGTATTCAAAATATTGAATTCTACATGCCACACTGTGACTGTAATGGTACAGATAACAGACAAAATATGATCTCTGCAGATTCACGATGACCCATTGTTGATTGTCTCATTCTAGATCCCAACCATAATCTTGCGATCTTTGAGTATCGGATGATGTTGGCTTGCTGTCTGCTTGTGATTCTAATCCTCATTCTAATCATGCAGTACAGGTTTGTGAGCATAATAACACCACAGCACATTCAAAACAAGAACTCATATCAGGACAGGTTTAAGAGCATCCCCATGTCAGATGGAGATGTTTCAGTGTGCATGATCTCCCATATTGATTTGGCAGTACATTATTATTTAGATTATTTCATTTTAAATAGTTATGGTAGGCCTAGAGATGTTTAGACCTTCTGAAGTATTTATGCTTATACAAAAATATATATCTTTGTATAAGCATAAACCGTTGTTAGATGACCACAAAACATTAAACATACTGTGAATCCTCTCAGATCTTTGATAGTGATACACAGTTCTCTGTTGTAGGACAGGACAACAGATAGTTTGAACTACACAGTGATGGAGACAAATCAAAGGAGGGAAGAAGAAGAAGAGTGGAAGTATCCAAGAAATGTGTGTATTCTGCTGTGAGAGAAACCTGCCAGTGAAGTCCATCCACCTGGGAGTTTGTGTCACCTCATGACGCTAAAGGGGGTGATAATGGTGGAATTGTTTTACGGACTGTTTTACGGACATTCTAAACAATGTATATTGTTTAGAATGTTTAGTAATGTTGCTTTGTTTGGAGCATGAACATTGAATCATTGATCATTGGTGATGCTGTCTTTTGTCCAGCCTATCTTTGTGTGCAGCCATACGTATCCCTGGATATTTTTATTACAATAATCATATATTGATGTCTAAAATGTATTGCTTACAAAATTAAAAATCAAGAAACTTTGAGAAGCGCGTAAAAAATAAGAGAATGGACCCACTGACTCAGACTCTGATAACACACTTACACTGATTGGGACACACTGAGAGATGTTTAGAGACCTCTGGTTCAGTACATTTCTGCTTTTTAAACCACAGTACAGACCCAGCTTACACAGGTTAAGCTTTCCTTACAAGATATTTGACGCTTTGCAGCTAAAACCACAAACCTAGCGGTCACAGCAGATCATGTGGCTAGACACTGTATAGGCCGCACCTCTTCATGGTGTCAAAGTCATAGATATACCAGTCGTCTTTATCTTGTTCTCAAAATACTTACACACACCTCTAGTCAATAAGATGTCCCACACTATAGAGGTGATTGATATTTCCTCAACTGTAAGTCTTTATCTGGGGCTTTGTGGCTATTGGGGCGGGGAGGAGGGAGGTGCGGGGGGGAGAGTTTCAGAGTTGCTGCGCATCCGTGAACATAAAGGGTCCCTATTTTATCGCAAGGTTTCATGTTGATGAGCCATTTCAGAATGCATCTCTTTGTGAGATCACAAAGTGGGAGTATCCACTCTGCAGGGAGGAGCAGACGACTGGACTGCAGAGACCGGTCGGCATAACTAAGTCTGTCTGTCAAATATCTGAGTAAACACTCCCACTTACATGATGTCATAAAGAGCTACACTTAGAAATAGCTGGTAAATAGGGGCCCCTTATGGAACCAAACACGGCTAAGATAACTGACAAATCTAAAAGGTGAACAACGGGGTGCATGCGCTGCACCCTAACCATTAGCAAGACATCAGTGGTTGTGTATGAATGAGCGGTGATGGGTCTCTGTAATGGACTGACGTTGCATCGGATACTCTTTGCAGCTCAATATGATCCCACGTGAATAAGACTGAATTCAATTTAATCAACCATTGTAATAAGATCGTAACCAAAGTTAAGGTACTGAACTAATTAACTCTTAAAAAAAAGGATAGGCCTACAGATATTACAAGGGAATCAAGTGACTTTCTCTGTTCAGATACACAAATATAGCCGTTTATGTTCAGTCACTGAAATGTATGTCCATGACAGTGTTTTCTGAAGAACCTCTGCAGCACATCCTGTTGATCTTTTCATGCTCACGAGTTTTTGCGGTGTGGGTAAAACAGAGACAAGGCCAGCCACAGCCCTAAACTCTCATCTGCTGCTTGGGGCCTCTCTCTCTGTTTCCATCTCAGAGGTAAAAGGAATTGCAAGAAAGGAAGTGACCCGAAAAGTTGTGGTTCTATCTAAGAAGGACGAGGATACTCAATATTCATTCAGGTTGGATCATACGGCTTCATTATTAACATGTTCAGCGTAACAGTGGCCAACATTGTAAAAAGGTCACAACCGGTATTGCAACAAATAATAGAATGACTCCCTGAGAAGGGGTTACCCTGAACGCAATATGTCCCCCCCGCCCCGATCCCTTTCGAAAGTTCAAGTGTGGAATGAAGGGTCAAAGTCCTGAAGGAGCCCAGCTGATGGGGGAAACGGTGAGCAGGAGGGGCAAAGGGTTAGCATGAGGGGCAAACGCGGAGCAGGAGGGACAAGCTGTCTGAAACCCGGGGGGCTTGGTGTGACCACAGGAGCAGCGGGCAGGTGGGAAGGAGCAGGCATCTTATGCAGGTTGCTGGCATACATTTTATATTATTATATTATAGATTATAAAATTATATATTTTATATATAATCTTATATTATATTATATTTTATATTATATTATAAAAAACCAGCAGCGCGTTCTTAGCCTCAGTGTAATCATAGATGCTAGCCCAGCATCAGACCTTTGATTGACTTTGACTCTACAACAAATGATCTGTACAATCTTGAATCTTGTTCATTGGTAGTAATGCACAATCCTCTGTTGTAGGACAAGAAAACAAACTCCTTGAACCAATCAGCCTTGATGTTTTCCGATGAGTGAACTAGTCTGTGTTGAGTTCACATTTGTATTTATGACCATGGTTGTTTGCATAAATACCAGCACTATAATTGTAATATTCTCTCTATATTTGCGTTACTTTCCCCACATTTTTCCAGCATTTCTCTACCTTAACAGGTGTACACTTGATGAGACAGACGGACAAAAAAGCTTTGATTATATATGCATCTATTTGTCTCTGTAATAGACTTGATGTTGCTTTCAAAAAGTTCCCTTTTCTTTTTTACTTTTTGAAAAAGCCAGTAGGCCATATAAAATGGATACAAGCAAACGTTTTTCTCTGTTCACCAATTCAAAATTCCCCCTTTGCTGGTTTCTGAAAAACATAAGCCCTACATCCTGTAGCCTGCAGTCTGGTCTCTTTATGGTTAAGAGCTGCAGCGGTGCACCAAAGGAAAAAAAGACATGGCCAGCGACGGCCCACGTCGCTCAACCTACAGGCTCTCCCTCAACAACCCAGCGAAGAAGAAAGGTGCAACAACAAAGGAAGCGACACGCGCGTTCCCTTTCATCGGCTTGTTGCATAAACTGCCACTTTACCCCAGTGTATAAAAGAGCTGTAAAAAATATACCTCGCCACTTCATTGTTGCTGTGGTTATTTTTGGTTCAAAAACATTCAAAAGTATTATATAGGTCACAGTGAAGTGCATTTTAACAAATCACTTTCATTGCATTTCTTGATGGGATTTTCCAATGAAAGAAAAATACTTGAAAGTTTTGTATTCCTAAAACTGAAAAAGAAATCATGTAAATGTAGACGGGCCCTAATGTGACAGGAAATGGCATTGGCCATTACAAACTATTGTGAAATTGACCCATTTTGACATCACAAGCGTGAGTGTCGTCATTTGACATTGGTGGGGACACGCCTTTAAGTCTGCACGTAAATCTACGCCATTGGTCTTCACAAACCAGTTTGTGAACGTTCTACTTTGCATCGAACAAGATTAAATTGCTGCTTCCGAGAGTGTTATTCTTCTCGTAGACTGATAGTATAACCCCACAGTAAACTAATCCAATAGGTGATATCACGGACACGGAACCATATGTTGTAAAGTCTATTGTTAGAATGTAAGCTGAAACAGGATTCAGCTACACTTCGATGGTGTCGGTATTCCATGTCTTTTGGCCTGACGCATTTTTTATAAAATGTATTTAGTTTTGTTTCTTCCGTGCATTTTCCGTGCAACTTATTTACAAATTGCTTTGTTACATGAACAATAAAGTTATCATAACTATGAGTTTGCATTACTATGATTACTGACGACCATTTTAATGCACGTGTGGCGAGGGCAGTAGTGGGGAGGATTGAGGGGAGAATCGACAACGCCACCAGGGGAATTACACCCCTGGAAATCGGTATAATATGGTATGTTACTTTTGTGTTGTTGAATATTATTGACAATACTGTTCCTTCTAATGATGAGGCAAGCAGATTAGTTTAGAGACGGTAATTACTTAGTGGCATCACAGTGTGGGAGTGTCCACTCGGCCGGGAGGAGTGGACTGGTGGACTGCATCAGCTAGGAGGTGTGAGTTGATCAGTGTCACACATCTGATTGGACACTCCCACTTGTAGGATGTCAAAAAGGACTTCACTTTGAAATGACTCGTCAACGAGTCATTTCAAAGTGCTGACTCGTCAGACCTGCCTGTGAGCTGGTAGGAGCCATGCCCAGCTGGCAGTTAACCTGGCAGGGTGAGGACCCCAATGAGCTCAGTTCATTGGTTTGTTAGGGTCGATATTCTTTAACCTAGTCCAAAACTCTGATAACCGATGGCTTAGTTCTGGGTTTCCTGTCAAACCTTTTTTTCCACCAGCCACAATAATATCAGCATCAACTGCCAACCACAGAAAACTAGGAGGATCATTGGTTTGCTTCATTCAGTGTCTCTATGTTTCAGCCAATCACAGTTGGTCTATGGTATGTAAATGGTGTCTTTTAAGTCCAAGTCTTTCATTAGAGCGAGAACAGCGCTAGTTCAGCTTCAGCGCCGAAACGTAATAATGTTTTTTGCAATGATAATTCTGAGCACAGCACGTAAGTAAATTCCTTCTCAAATTAAATTTATTTCTATTTTATGTAACCAACTCAAATTCAGCCAGAGGTGTTTGCTGATAATATTACTTGCGTGCAGAATAGTTCTATTTATTTATAAGTGTATTTACAAACTTTCAAGCCGCAAAATAAAGTAGTGTTGGAGACCAATAATTCATCGATCATATTCATTCGATTTCTTTTTAGGGTTGATTCAGGCCCAAGAGAGTCCTACTTTGGTCTTTGTGGAATCAGCAGGGCTCGGAGATACTGTTACACTTCATTGTGAAATTGGAAATACGGTTAGCAGTTATTTATACTGGTACAAGCAATCTCCTGGATTTTTTCCAGAAATGGTTGCTTTGAAAATGTTTGAATCAATAACCTTGAAGCCCCACATTTATTTAAAAATGACAGAGGGAGAAGAAGGTGTTTGTGCCTTTCATCTGACCATTCAAAATGTAACTAAAGGTGATGAAGCAAACTATTTCTGTCAATCGTACTCACGTGACAAGTGGAATAATGTCACCTTTCTGTCTGTCAAAGGTAAGATCAATCTTTTTCATTGTTCATATTCAATATCATGAGAAGTATTTCAAGAACCTTTAGATGATTGCTGAATTTTAATTTATAGATCCCAATGACCACAGGTTTGTCTCCCGGACTGTGGTCCAACAGCCTGTGACGGCATCAGCTCAGCTGGGAGACCCTGTGGCTCTCCAGTGCTCTATTACCTCCCGGAGGACGGACCACAGTAACCAGTGCCAAAGGGAACCCAGTGTGTACTGGTTCAAATCTGGATCAGGACCATCTCACCCTGCTGCCATTTACATTAATGGAAACAGCAGTGGTGAATGTCAGAATGGTTCTGGGCGTCCGTCTGCTCCACAGAGCTGTGTCTACACTCTCCCCAAGAACAATATAAACTCCTCTGATGCTGGGACTTACTACTGTGCCCTGGCAGCATGCGGTGAAGTTGTGTTTGGAAGTGGAACTAAGCTGGACATAACAGGTTAATATATCTGTGTTTTTTCGATGGAGTGAATGAGGGAATGGACAGATCTCTTAGATTGATTTTTACAACCATCATTTCAGAAGCGGAAGTGATGTACAAATACAAAATCTGATTACATATAGATTTACAAGAACTCTATATGGTTATCTTTATGGCTGTACATTTTATGATTAAAGAGGCCCATTCCAGGGGAAATTGTCAGGAAAAGAAGTGACATAAGGCTTTCTTATGATGTTGATTATCTGATTCTAGGAACCAACTGGCGTCTAGTTACCATGGTGCTTGGAATACTGTTGGCTTGCTGTCTGGCTGTGATTATAATCCTGTTTCTAACCAGAAACACAAAGTATGTTTGTGATCATCACAAAGGTACGGTAAATTCTCCAGAATTGATTCAGTGAGAAATTGTGTTTTCAAAGACATATACAGTTTTATGTATCCTTTGTTTAAATTCAGAGCATTTATATTCTTCGGTCCTTCTTCTCAGGAGCACTGAGTGCTTCAAACCAAGTTCCACATGACTCAGGGAATCAGGAACAACAGGTAAATCTGTTGAACATGTTGCATAGGTAGACATTGACTTACCACGCGTCGTTTAATCTATTTTTTGTTTCTTCAAATCAATCATTATTAGGTGGAAATGTTGTTTGCTTATTTAATGGAAAATATAAAATAAAAAGAATCATTGAAAAACTGAGGCACATATGAGAATATCTATCCTAATCCGGACGGTTAAAAGAAGGAATTAAAAAAATGTATAGTTAATGAAGTTTAATATTAGATACATTTTGGATATCTTTCCTGCACAAATTGCGCCTAGTTGGTAAAATGAACAATTCTAGTGTTTGGTTATTGTAAGACACCGGCATGTTCTAGACCTCATGATTACACACCAATACACCATTTGGATTGTAGTCTTGACTTTCAATCTAGAAGAAGTCGTACTACAGCTGTGAATCCTCTCAGATGTTTGGTAGTAATACAGCTCTGTTGTAGGAGCGGGAAACAGATTCCCTAAACTACGCAGCGTTGGAGTTCTCTGGCAGGAAAACCAGAGGACGGAAGAAGAACACTGAAAGGAATCAGGAGAGTCTGTATTCTGCTGTGAGAGAAACCTGCCAGTGAAGTCCATCAACCTGGGAGTTTGTGTCACCTGATGAGTCTAAAGAGGTGATAATAGTGGAATTAATCAAGACTTGTTTGTTGTCATGAGTACATGTCGATTGTTCCTAATGTTTAGTGATGTTGTTTTGTTTAGATGATAAGCGTTTAATTGCTCATAATTTGTGATGTATTTTGTGAAACCTATCTTGGTTGATGACCAGCAGGACTTGGCCATGAAGGAAAAATCAAGCAGTTAAAATAATCTTGAATCCTAAAATGATACCTTACAAAAGAAAAAAGAAGAGACGATGAAGTGAGTGAAAGAGGAAGGATGAAAGAGGAGAATAGAAAGACTGGAAATTAATCAAATGAGAAACAAACTAACAATATATAGAAAACAAGGTAAAACATGAAGAGAAAAGCATGAACGCTACTTAACGCTACTAGACCTCTGGTGCAGTTCATATCTGCTTTTTAAACCACAGTACTGATACAGCTTGCACAAATGGAGATGAGCAGGTGTAGATACTTTCAGTCATTGCAAACATTCATAATCCACCTGCATTATGTGCATCTTTCTGTAAATTCCTACATTTTATAAGATCAAATAACTGATCGACTTGTGTTTACATTTAGTTTATTTTAAGTTTATACTGACTTAGGACTCTTAAGTGTGTAATTGTTTCTAGAATGTGTTAACTGATATTATTCGGAATGGACAAGGAACGTGTGACCTTGACGTCATTAGTTCCAATGCTCCAAACAACTCGGCAAGATGTACTTCTTTGTGGAAAATTTGCAACGAAAAATAAATTCAACTACTAATAATAATGCTTGGAAATATTTGTTTCTAATTTATAATGAACACAGCCTTGATTATTGATTTGTATGTTTCAAGTTACAATCCCCATGGCTGTCTAGGTTGTTGGAAGGAAGTAAAGAAGAATGTTTAGGTTACACAAATCTAAATGAGACAAACAGCTGTAAAATGTAAATGTTTAGAGACCATTGTTTTCTGCTTAGTATCGTTTTTACAATAACAAGGACAATCTAGGATGGGAACATGGCGAAGGGCAGAAAGTGGTGCCAATTCACCAACATCGATGGCCTGTTTTATCACAAGGTTTCCAGTTGATGGGCCATGTAAGAATCTTTCCATTTGTGAAACAACAATGTGGGAGTTTCCGCCCTGTTGGGAGGAGCTGACTGGTGGACTGCATCGGCTGGTAGGCTTGAGTTGATCCGTCTGCACATCAGTGTGAATCCTCCCACTAAGATGAAACATTTAGAGATTAAAATGGCTTGTCAATAGCTGTTAGAAATATTGAGACTCTTTACAAAACAAGGCTAACCATGACAATTGCAATAATTTAAAAAGTTAACAAAAACCCTTACTTCTGTAATTGCATATAATACACACACAAGTACAGCAGACAGTACACACCTCTAACCTAATGACATATAAAGGGAGAAATCTATTTAACGAAAAAAACATAAAGGTGTTACTTACCTAGTCCTTCCCCATGGAGGGAGAACAAAACACGGCAGGCCTATAAAAAGACATGGTCGGTTTAATGATAAAGATCTCTAGGACTCTACTCTAATCTTCTCTGCTCTACTTTTCTACTCTACTGTCATCGGGTTTTCTCTTCAACAGAAATGCAAACATGCATACGTACAGTAGATATATACATAAATACGTATTGATGGTTGCTGGGGTTTGATGTCCTGAAACATGCCAACCTTGTGGGTGTGTGGATCTGTGCAGAGAGATAACTTCAAAGAGAAAAGGGAGTGACTACAAACATGGCGCAAACAAGTGCATGCCCTGAATTTAAGACAGGACAGAGACAAGATCGTTTTTTAAGTGCTTTGTACAAATGGTGGGCATGTTGCTCCTGAATGGACTGATGTTGCATCTGCTGGTCACTGCAGTGCAATAGGATCCCAAATTGAAATTAATATTAAGATATTTGTATCTCTGAATCAAAATTATTCAAACATTTAATCAAGATCGTCATCAAAAATATTGCCAACAACTTACTGTAACTCTTTAAAAAGGCACATACAAACAAAAATAATGCAATTACAATCTTTCTCTATTCACTAAACAAACACTGTTCAGGCTCAGTCAGTTATGGGGATCTATAACTACCTCAGGGTTTGTTTCTCCAGGGCCTTAGCAACGCATCCTGTTGACCTTGTTGTTGTACCTACCTTCAGGTCTATTTATGAGTTGTGGTGGGTTTGTCAAAAAACCAAGACGTGACCTCACACCACCCCAACCTCTCAACTTGCTGCCGCTATCTCTGCAGTGTTAGAAACACGCACACTCTAAGGGGAAAGATGATAGGAAGCAACACTTTAAGTGTTATGTTCCCTGCGCTTGTTGTATTAACACTTTACACTGGTGGTTATGTACAATCCACCTCATTTTAGCTCAGGTTAATTTTGGTACTCAAACATTCTATCTCCTTGATCACAGAGAGTCGCTTTCTACACCTCATTTTCAGTTTTCAGTGTTTTCAAAACCCTACCCTGCCTTAATTGTAAAGTCAGGGCCGGCCCGAGGCACAAGGGACTCCCTGGCCACCTTGGGGCCCCAAGCAACCTGACAGCGGCCGCAACCTAACAGCGGCCGCTGTCAGGCCAACAAAACGTAACTACATGCATCTTGAATTAGAATACCGCCACATACTTCTAGTTTGGTTGGCCTGACAGCGGGGAGCTGAGGGGGGAGGGTGATGTCACACTGTGACGGCTCTGCTGTCTCCCAGAGGTGCTGGGACCACAGTTTGGGCGTCCTGTTGGGCCCGATGCTTTCTTACGATCAACCTGTCAGAAGGATCACCAGAACTGCCTTCTCTCATCTGAGAGTCGTGGATCGCAGTCAACGTCAGTCAACCACAGCGGACGCGGAGACGCTCCTCCATGCATCGACGTAATGCGCTGATCTCTGGTTTAACCCACTCACCACGAAAAGTCCCCAGCATGCGCAGAACGCCACTGCTCGACTTCCAACTTGTGTGTGTGTGTGTGCGTGTGTTTATGTGTGTAATTGTGTGTGTGTGATTGTGTGAGTGTGTGTGTGTGTGTGTGTGTATGTGCGAGTGTGTGTGTTTGTGGGTGTGAGTGATTGTGTGTGTGTGTGCGTGTGTGTATGTGTGTAATTGTGTGTGTGTCCTCGCATGTGTGTGTGTGTGCATCAGTGTGTGTATGTGCGTGTCTGAGGTCTCAAACATTCTCTTTACCTGAAATCACATGATGCCAGATGACATAACATCGCTTCCTCCCTGAGAAGTTCAAACGACTTCCTCATCTGAACTTCAGTCTTTCTTAGTGAGCGGCCATGAAGATCTTTCTCTAGATCCACTTTAATCTATTAATAATTAATACATTGATTCCTTTTGATTTCCCAGACAAACTTGTTTCAAGAACACTTCAACCTCCGTTTCTACCCTTACATTTATACTTTTATAACTGTATAGCATATGGGCCGCATTTTTATCCCGGAATAGATAAGGTAGGCCGACAGTTTACTACCGTTTATATTGTCTTTAGGTTACTGGTATATAATAATGATCAACCAGTTTACTTACGTTTATATTGTCTTTAGGTTATTGGTACATAATAATGATCTCATCACGTATCAATTAAAGACAGAGTTTACTTTAGAGAATACAATGTTAGCTAATGTTTCACTGTAACCATTGCTTTACTAACCTGTGATAAGTTGAACACTGAGTTCCACATTCAAGTGATTAATTTGATGTTCAATATTAAAAGAAGGACGAGACAGAATTCCTGTGAATGTCCTGATATTTAAATCACAAGTTCAATATTTGTGCGTAGCAACTGGGGATTTCCAGTTTTAGAAATCCTCCTAACAACATGATGCTGGACTGTACCACTTTCACAGGGGGGTTCCTCCAGATCTAGACTTGGTTCCTATGGTTTAAACCACAGCTGGAGCCCTAGAGTAAGAGAAAGAGACTCATTGGTCACGCCTCCTCCTGATGCTAAATAAACGATTATTTCACGTTAATTAGAGGATACCATATCTATATGTTTCACTGGTTGAATTATATGTTAATATGATATGTGTTATATTAATCTGTGGTTCAGTTAAAAAGGCCAATGAAGTGATGGCTGAGTTGTGTTTGCGTCCAGGCCTCCGGTCTACAATGGATGAGGAGAGTGAGGAGGGGGGTCCTACCTCTAAAACCACTCTGTCTGGGGAACATGGCTGCCAGAGCAAAGCTAAGAGGTAAGAAGAGGATCTCTCACTGTCTGTGACTGTTGTCGATTCCAGAGCTCAGCAGTGATATATCATGACTCCATCATTAGTTTGAGAACAGCTGTGTGTGTGTGTGTTGTGTTGAAGCCCAGAGCAGCAGGAGAGAGCAAACTCCCCTGAACCCAGGCGTCTCTCCCTGAAGCGAATACGTAACCTGTTCAGAAAAAATAAGGCAATTCATAAACAAAGGTAAGAATTGATCAGATATCATAGAAATACAGTGTCTATCCTACATCCATAAACCCTTTTTTTTTTCTTGAAGAGTCCATCAGGAGAGAGCAGACTCCCCTGGACCCAGCTGCGTCTCCATGAAGAGTGACCACTTTATCGAACAACCTGTTAACTTTAAAGACGGAAGTCACCAATCTTCTGAGGAAAGGTGAGAATTCAGCCAATACATCAGGGCTGTTCAACTGGCGACCCGCGGATCATCTTGATCCTGCCCGCCGACCATTTGTCAGAAAATAATCAATCGGGATCAATTACCCCCAGGAGGATGCTGTTTCCGTGCCAGATTGAGAGCTAGTTTAATTTCCTCCAATAGGATACCCTTATGTCCAGTTAGCCCCGCCCCCAGGACCCGCCCTCTCTGTGCGTGGGCAAACGTCTGCCTCTGCTGTGGCAAAGCGTTTGGGACTCAAAAGAGGTTGTTAACGTTGGGAAGGCAAAAGTTAGACAATGAACCTCAACATTTAAACGAGGAGTGTGAAATATCAGTTCAGTAACGCAGGACCAAAGCCTGTGTGTTGGTCACGGCTTGGCACACCCAGCAATTTCACCGCCTTGCCTGTGTGAAACCGAGGGGGTAAAATTCCCCGTTCTTCATGGCCTTTTTTAATAATGAAGACACCCGCATGCAAGAATGAATTCCCGTCGGAGTGTAGGCTACAAACGCGATGAACTATTTACCAGTGCAAAAACGGCAACGTATTCTCTATTTTGCTGACCACATGTTATTTATCCCGACAAAAGCCTCGTAAGGACAGTTCCTCTTTGTCTTTCTCGTAGAACGCACCATCTTTCAACAGCTTTGTTTAATGCATTATGCAACTGCCTTCTCTCCCATGATGGTCAGCAGCTCACGGATTTTACTGTCTCTCCAGTTATCTACTCATGTTGATATCGCTGCCTTGTCTCTGTTGTAAAGACAGCGTAGCAACACCTCTACCCCTGGAACCACGAAGCCGGTTAATCACGTTGACATCAAAATTAAACCAACGTGTGTAGGGTTCGCGAGGGTCATTTGGGATGCTAGCTCAAGTGGGCAATTTACCTCGGGCAGAGTAAACGCGCGGACCATGCCGGGAAAAATACTATAACGGTCCTGAACCAGTGAGCAGAACCTCTCTGAACAACCACCAGAGGGGGCTATAACGGTCCTCAACCAGAGAACGGTACCAAAGCCTCCCTCCGTGTCGCATGGCCTCTTGGGCCCGATAAGAAACACTTCACAGAGTGCCCGCTGTAGAGAGCGATGATGAGCTGGAGAAGAACAGTCCGTCTTAGCAGTACCAATGTCCCATCACATGTGTGTGTGTGTGTGTGTTCTCCACAGACAACACCAGGAGTGGGTAATGGTTACCAGTGCTCAGTCTGAACAGCAGCCTCCAACAGAGCTCATCAAGGTGTGTAAATGTCGACCAAGACGTTTGACTTTTGCTCTCCATGAACATTAGAAAGCATCTCTTGTGGTACTTATAGTCTCCAGGCTTCCCTCCTTAGACCAGCGGACGTTAATCCAGGACAGATGCTTCTGATTTCCTCAGTTAGTTCAGAGTAAAGCTCTCCTTGATGTTTGTTTTGTTCCAGAGGGCTGAGGAGAACGCACACGCTTTTCTAGACAAGGAGCTGAAGAAGCTCTGGAGGGATCTCTTCTCAGATTACCCACAATGCTCAGAGAGTCGGAGGGAGGAGGAGGTGGATGGTGAGTACGAGGAGCAGAGGAGGCATGCCGTCGAGGGAGTGTTGGACATCACAATGCTCTGCCTGATGGAGATGAACGAGAAGGGACTGGCTGACAAACTGTTGAGCGGTAAGAGACTCTTGAAAACAGAAGAAAAAAATACACATTTTGAAGAGCAGTAGGAGATTATTATTTGTTCTTTTCAGACTAAATGTCAAAACAGACTTCAATGTGGAGACAATCTTTGGGGTTAAAGGGTTTGATCCAGATATGTAGTGTAATTGTTTGGGTATCATGTTAAGTGGTTTGATCCAGATATTTAGGGTTATATTGGGGGTATCAGGTTAAATGGTTTGATCCAGATATGTAGGGTTATGTGGGGGGATCAGGTTAAATGGTTTGATCCAGATATGTAGGGTTATTGTGGGGGTATGAGGTTAAATGGTTTGATCCAGATATGTAGGGTTATGTGGGGGGATCAGGTTAAATGGTTTGATCCAGATATTTAGGGTTATATTGGGGGTATCAGGTTAAATGGTTTGATCCAGATATGTAGGGTTATGTGGGGGGATCAGGTTAAATGGTTTGATCCAGATATGTAGGGTTATTGTGGGGGTATGAGGTTAAAGAATGTTAAACATCATCATCAACAGCACCAAATCATCCGACAACATCACCCCCATTCTCGTCCAACACACTGCACTTAACTAGTGTGCAGTGTGAACTACACTGGCTCCCTGTCCAACACCGGATTGACCTTAAAACCATTTGCTCACTGACAAAGCCCTCCACAACGTGGCCCCCACTTATCTCCCCGACCTCCTCCAGGAGGACAGGCCCTGCCTCTGCCTTCGTCATCCTCAGCTGGTCTTCACCGTCCCAAACTCCCGCCTCAGCACCGTGGGTGCTAGGGCTCTCAGCACCGTGGTTGCTAGGGCTCTGAGCACCATGGGTGCTAGGGCTCTGAGCACCATGGGTGCTAGGGCTCTCAGAACCGTGGGTGCTAGGGCTCTCGGCACCCTGGGTGCTAGGGCTCTGAGCTGCATTGCTCCCAGGCTTTGGAGACACCCTGACAACATTCAAATCTCTCCTCAAAACACATGTGTTTCCACTAACCTGCTCGCTGTAATGACCCCTACTTGTATCCCCGTTGTGCTGCTGTTCTTACCCCCTCCTACCTCGGTCTCCTCACTGCTGTTCGTACCCCCTCCTGCCTGGGTCTCCTCATTGCTGTTCGTACCCCCTCCTACCTGGGTCTCCTCATTGCTGTTCTTACCCGCTCCTACCTGGGTCTCCAACCTCATGTCTTGTTCTGATCATCCTGTTGGCGATGCAGCTCTTGCTGTTTTTGACTCTTGATTTTAAGGCAACCGTGGGTGTTATGAAAGGCGCCTTGAGATAAAATGTAAAGTTATTATTATTATCATTATTATTATTAATATTAAAGTTAAACTGCAGATCAACAGCAGAATAACTCAGTGGAAGAGAACACTATCTTGTTGTATCAGCATTTCACTTTACACAAGTTGCTGTGGAAACACAGAATAGTCCTGAACATTTTTAATCTATAACATGCAGTCTTTGTCACGACCAGCTTCTCCAAAAACTTGGAGTTATGAAGCAACTAAATATCATGAAGTTGATAATTTAACAGGAAATATTGACCTGGTTCCACTGATGTCACCATCCACTAACTGATGTCTTCTTTTGTTTTCCCATTTAGGATCTGCTGCTGTCGAGTGCCAACATAAAATCAAGTCTCGTTTGAAGAAGAAGTTCATGAAAGGTGTGTTTCAGGGAATCGCTAAAGCAGGAAAATCAGCACCTCTGAATGACTTCTACACAGAGATTTTCATCACAGAGAGAGACAGTGGAGAGGTCAACAAGGAACATGAGGTCAGACTGATTGAAACAGCTTCCAGGAAACCAGTCAAGGAGGAAACACCAATCAGATGTGGCGACATTTTTAAACCCTTACCTGGACAAGATAAACAAATCAGGACAATAATGACAACTGGAGTGGCCGGCGTTGGGAAAACCATCTTAACATATAAGTTCACTCTGGACTGGGCTAAAGGTGAAGCCAACCGTGACATTCACTTCACATTTCCCTTCACTTTCAGAGAGCTGAATTTATTAAAAGGGAAAGAGTTTAGTTTGGTGGAACTTCTTCATCACTTCTTTATTGAGACCAAAGAAGCAGGAATATGCAGATACGACCAGTTCCAAGTTGTCTTCATTTTGGATGGTCTGGATGAGTGTCGACTTTCTCTGGACTTCCAGAACAACCCGATATGGACTGATGTCACAAAGTCCACCAAGGTGGAAGTGCTGCTGACAAACCTCATCAGTGGCAACCTGCTTCCCTCTGCTTGCATCTGGATAACCACACGCCCTGCGGCAGCCAATCAGATCCCTGCTGAGTGCGTTGACATGGTGACAGAGGTGAGAGGGTTCACCGACCCACAGAAGGAGGAGTATTTCAGCAAGATATTCAGAGACGAGAAGCTGGCCAAAACAATCATCTCCCACGTCAAGAAATCACGCAGCCTCCACATCATGTGTCACATCCCGGTCTTCTGTTGGATCACTGCTACAGTTCTGGAGGACTTCTTCAAAACATCCCAGATAGGTGAAGAGACGCCCAAGACCTTGACTCAGATGTACAGCCACTTCCTGAGGGTTCAGTCCATACAAGGGGACAGGAAGTATCGATCGATGGCTGAAACAGATCAACACTGGAGTTCACAGAGCAGGGAGATCATTGTTTCTCTGGGAAAACTGGCTTTTAACCAGCTGGAGAGTGGCAACTTGATCTTCTACGAGGATGACCTGGCAGGGTGTAAAGAATATATCAACGAAGCCTCAGTGTACTCAGGAGTGTGCACCCAGATTTTTAAAGAGGAGTGTGGGCTGTACCAGGGCAAGGTGTTCTGCTTTGTCCATCTGAGCGTCCAGGAGTTTCTGGCTGCCGTTTATGTATTTTGGTCCTTCATCCACACTGGTGTCAATCTGCTCTCAGAAGAACAACCAACCTCCAGGAAAGATATACTTTTCCTCTACACGAGTGCTGTGGACAAGGCCTTACAGAGTGAGAACGGACACCTGGACTTGTTCCTCCGCTTCCTCCTGGGCCTTTCTCTGGAGACCAATCAGATTGTCCTACGAGGTCTTCTGGGACAGACACAAGGTAGATCACTGTTCACTCAGATCAAACAAGATCTGCTGAGAAAGACAAGTAGCTCACAGACCAACAAGGAAACCGTGTCTTACATCAAGGAGAAGATTGGTGGTAAACTTTCTCCAGAGAGAAGCATCAATCTGTTCCACTGTCTGAATGAGTTGAACGACCGTTCTCTAGTGGAGGAGATTCAACAGTTCCTGGCATCAGGGAGTCTCTCCATAAAATCGCTCTCTCCTGCTCAGTGGTCAGCTCTGGTCTTCATCTTACTGTCATCAGAAGAGGAGCTGGACGTGTTTGACCTGAAGCAATACTCTGCTACAGAGGAGGGTCTTCTGAGGCTGCTGCCAGTGGTCAAAGCCTCCAAAACTTCTCTGTAGGTTCACTAATAATTTTTTTTACAATACACACAACACTTAATGCAAAATACTATTATATAAGCAGTGTTGGGAAGGATACTTTTAAAAAAATTTATCCAGTTACAGAATACAGAATACATGCCCAAAAATGTAATATATGTAACGTATTCCGTTTCATCACTCAATCACTCATCAATCACTCATCACTCACATTGAATGAGAGAGAGAGAGAGAGAGAGAGAGAGAGAGAGAGAGAGAGAGAAAGAGAGAGAGAGAGAGAGAGAGAGAGAGAGAGAAAGTTTGTTCAATCATCGTCATTTTATGTGTGTTTTCCAGCATACTTTTTATGTGGGTGTCTGTCCAAAATTCCCAGACGGTCCGACAATTTGCTTCGAATCTTGGATTTACCGCTAATAAAACAATAATTCCCATAATGCGCGCGGCTGAGCGGGTGCCTGTTACTTCCAAAGAGGCATTATGCTTTGTAGAACTGGATCGGAGCGAGGTGCATTCGCTTTCATATCTCAAGCGAACCGTACCAGGGTTTGTTTGGAAGCTAACCGAGACCAGCTGTTCAGGGAGGTCTTGGTCGGCTGATTTGGTTCACATTGAAGTGAGGTGGTTGCATTCACACCAACGCAAACGTACCGAACCAAGGAGACCAAACTCGTTTAGTGCGCACTAAATTCTGTTGAAAAATGACGATACTTCCACTGAAACAGAGGTATCGTCATGTAATCCATTGATTTCAACAATGTAACTGTATTCTAAATACCAACTATTTAAATTGTAACTGTAACGGGATACAGTTAAATATTATTTGTATTCTGAATACGTAACGCCGGTACATTTATTCCGTTGCTACGCTATAACATTTTAGAATATACAAAACATCTCTGCAGAAGTACTATAACATGTATTAGAATACAATACACAATATACATAGTACTACAATAAAAAGTAATATTAATGAACAAAACCATTTTCAAACACTACAAAAACGCAATATTATACATTTTACAGTCAATATTGAATAGAAATAAGGATCTAATGTATTGACCAGTATATTATTAGTTAAATTGAGGAAACATCTCTGGTTAAAGATTTCAACACAAGTCTGTTTAAACGTTAAAAGCAAAAGATTGATTAAAATTGAATGATTAAATTCATTAATGAAAACATTATAAAGAAAATATGTTAATCACAGTTCCTACATGTTCTGTTTATTTTGTGTGAAGGCTGGATAGCTGTCATCTGTCAGAGGGATGCTGTGGAGCTCTGGCCTCAGTTCTCAGCTCCAACTCCTCTAGTTTGAGAGAGCTGGACCTGAGTACCAATGATCTGCAGGATTCAGGAGTGAAGCTGCTCTCTGCTGGACTGGGGAGTCCACACTGTACACTGGAAACGCTCAGGTCAGTTTTACTCAATGGTCAAACAGTGACACTACAAGTTCCACATCATAGGACTTTGAACAGATTTACCTCCAGAAAGTTAACAGGTCTAAATAAATAAGTAGAATATGTCCTCTCAGGGCTCAAGACGTATTTTCTACTTGTGGTACCGGTGCCACTAACTTTTTCATATGGTGGCACCCTAACAAATGTTGTCGCACCCCTTTATTAGACTTGAACATTTCCTTGGTCACCTACCATACATCTGTGTCCATTTATGTGAACAGATTCACTCACTTCAAATAAACCATTTTCCAACACTACAAAAACACTATTAAATATTTTACATTTTACAGTCAATATTGAATATAAATAACGATCTAATGTATTGACTACTATATATTAGTTCAATTGAGAAAACATCTTTAGTTAAAGATTTCAATACAAGTCTGTTTAACTGTTAAAAGTAAAAGATTGATTAAAAATGAAAGATTAAATGAATTAATGATGAAAGTAAAAGTGATAAAAATAATAATTTAATCACAGTTTCTACATTTTCTGTTTATTTGTGTAAAGGCTAAATGGCTGTCATCTGTCAGAGAGATGCTGTGAAGCTCTGGCCTCAGTTCTCAGCTCCAACTCCTCTAGTTTGAGAGAGCTGGACCTGGATACCAATGATCTGCAGGATTCAGGAGTGAAGCTGCTCTCTGCGGGACTGGGGAGTCCAGACTGTACACTGGAAACGCTCAGGTCAGTTTTACTCAATGGTCAAACAGTTACACCACAAGTTAGACATCAGAGGATGTTGAACAGATTTACCTCCAGAAATTTAACAGGTCTAAATAAATAAGTAGAATATGTCCTCTCAGGGCTCAAGACACATTTTCTACTGGTGGCACAGGTGCCACTAACTTTTTAATTTGGTGGCACCCTAACAAATGTGCTCGCACCCCTTTATTAGATGTGAAGATATCCTTGGTCACCTACCATCCATCTGTGTCCATTCATGTGAACAGATTCACTCACTTCAAATAAGTTGTTAATATTTTGATTGCACAGGGGGACTTTTTCTGTTTTTACCGCCAGTGCCTCGACATCTCTTTCCTCACCAACCAACTCTTCATCCTCCGCCTCCTCAATCAATTACCTATTAATAATAACCGGCTGCTGATTGGATAATATACTCAAATTAGGATTTATTTTCTTCTCTCTGTCATCCAGAATAGTGCATTTCTTCACATGCTCTTGAATAGCGCTAGTGCTTCAGTGACATTTCTTTGAAACTTTGCACAAAGTACAAACCACTGTTTTAGTTTTCTGATCAAAGCAGTGTGTCTTCATTGGAACTTAAGTGGGTCGTCTTTCCCAATAGAGCGATCACACCAGCGTCGCAATGCAGCCGCGCTTTAACTCCCAGCACTGAACTAAACCTTGGCAGTTTGCGTGCATCGCAGCGCCATTACCACTCATTTTATGAAACACAAGACCTCAATCTCATTCTATTTGGGTTGCCATGACAGTAAAAGGTGTACGTTGGATTCAGTTTGTTAATGATGTTAAAATGTGTATGTTACATTACATTCCTATTATACTCACAATCATGTAGTCAAACAGTAAGGTAACCTTTACAGTTGTTTAGTAAAGTTGAATGAGTGAGGTATTTAAAGGGATATTTTCAGGAGTTTTGTTTAAACTGTAGTTATCTGACCTCTTGGTATGTTTTAAAGATCCTCTGTATTGACATTTAGTTAAGATAATAAAAATGGCTCATAACAAATTTAAAATAAAACATTAATTGCTGTTCCTAACATTTTCTGTTTATTGTACGTAAAGGCTGAATGGCTGTCAACTGACAGAGAGATGCTGTGAAGCTCTGGCCTCGGTTCTCAGCTCCAACTCCTCTAGTCTGAGAGAGCTGGACCTGAGTACCAATGATCTGAAGGATTCAGGAGTGAAGCTGCTCTCTGCTGGACTGGGGAGTCCACACTGTACACTGGAAACGCTCAGGTCAGTTTTACTCAATGGTCAAACAGTGACACTACAAGTTCCACATCAGAGGACAGTTATTTAACTCAGCTTATAACTCAGTACCTGCGATGACCACATTCATGACTTTGGTATCATTGGAAATGTTAAACCTTGTCTTTTAGGTGGATATTCTAATACATCCATATGCATGCAACTTTTCCAATTATAAATATGAACACAATACAGTGAGATATTATGATGTTTCGATAGTTAACCTTATGTGCTTTCGTAAACATTGCTCTTGCTGCTTTATAAACAATATTTAGTTATATTTAAAGTAGAAATAATTTCTAAACTTGTTCTGAATTTATTAATTCAAATATTAATAACAAAGCAGGAAGAATACAGTGGAGACAGGAAGCCAAAGTGAGGCACATAGCTGCTCAGAAGAGGAAGTGTGTGTGTGTGTGTGTGTGTGTGTGTGTGGGGGGGGGGGTTATTGTAAGTCACTTATCTTAAATGTATTTTAAATTTAACAAATACATTTTAAATTCTAATAGATGCGACTGAGTTGTTATGAGCACTGCTTCATACAGCTTATATGAGTGACTTACACCGTTAGTTTAGTATAATGGAGCATGAATCACAGGAAGGAGCCTTGGGGGTGTGCAATGATCATTTGATTTGTTTTCTGACATTAAAATGTCACCTTTTTGGGCCATCACCAGTTTGCACCCCTGATAATAATACTTTTGATCATATTAGTGGTTTCCCTGATTTAATCTATAATTTAGATGGTTGTACAATCTAACCGGGTTCTAGGTAAAGGTGATGCTTTAATCATGTGAAATATAAAGGAGCCAAAAGTCCTGTCCTCTGAGCGGATACAATACTGATGTATTATGTTGCCTTTGAATACCCGCTTGTTTCCGGTAAGGCCTTCATCCACGGATGGCGCTGTTCAAATGGTCCCAATCGAAATATGGTGTGGTTTAGAAAACCTAGCGTATTATGTCTGAGAAGCTTTCGTCATCATCAACCGCTGGCTAGACAGAGCTCCACACATCCACAGACACCTCGCCGCCGGTGTCCCTTCAGCAGGACTAGGAGTGCTTCATAAAAGGCACTTCTACGTCACCAAAACAACAGACGTTCACAAGCCTGTTGGCCGACAAAAATAGGATTTTACACTTGTGTGTGTGTGTGTGTGTGTGTGTGTGTGTGTGTGTGTGTGTGTGTGTGTGTGTGTGTGTGTGTGTGTGTAGCTTGTCTGGCTGCCTGGTCACAAAGGAAGGCTGTGCTTCTCTGGCCTCAGCTCTGAGCTCCAACCCCTCCCATCTGAGAGAGCTTGACCTGAGCTACAATCACCCAGGAGACTCAGGAGCTGCGCTGCTCTCTGCTGGACTGGACACTCTCAGGTATGGAGAGGACAGCTCACCAGTCAGGGACAAAGTCTCCCCTCAAGGATTCAAGCCACTGCTAGATGAAGTGGTTTGAAAGGCAGCTTTAACTCATGTTGTGTAGAAAGTGATGAGACAGCAGATGATGAAGGTGAATGTTTTAACATGCTGCTCTCGCGTTGTTTCCCCCCCCCCCCCCCCCCCCCCCCACCAGTGTGGAGCACGGTGGAGTGTGGAGGCTGAAACCAGCCCTAAAGAAGTGTAAGTGTTAGTTCAATTTGACTATTGCGATGGAAAGTCCATCCATACAGCAGGAGATCACGTCCGTTCATTCAAATGTGGACTTGTGTGCATCACTTTTCATACACGAGGCAGACTCAAAGTGCCTCACATACAATAAAATAATAAAATAAAATAGATGAGTAAAAGAAAACAAAGGAAAGTAAAAAAAATGCATACATTAAAATAAAATAATAAAATAAAATAGATTAGTAATAAAAAACAAAGGCAAAGTTTAAAAATGCATTGTTGAAAGTGCAGTGCATTTAAGATTTAGCATTAAGCTAAAGCACGCGTAAAAGTCTGCAGTCTTGTTTTAAAAGTGGTCAGACTTTGGGAAAGTCTTAAATCCTCAGGGAGTTATTTGTTGCATAGTAATTAAATCTTGCTTTCCCATTTTCCGTGTTTACTCTGGGGATAATTAACAGATTGGTCTCAGAAGATATCGTATAAGCTATCATCTGATATGATTTAGTCTTTCTATGTTAAAGATGATGATGATGATGATGAAGAATGGTTCAGCAGCTCATCATGCCTTGTTCTCTCCGTCAGATGCCTGTGAACTCACACTGGACCCAAACACAGCCTACAGACGACTCTCTCTCTCCGAGGACAACAGGAAGGTGGAGGTGTCTGGATGGGAGCAGTCGTATCCTGATCACCCAGAGAGATTTAAATCCCAGTACCAGGTGTTGTGTAGAGAGGCTCTGACTGGCCGCTGTTACTGGGAGGTAGAGTGGAAAGGAGAAGTTCAGATAGCAGTGACACACCGAGGAATCTCAAGAAGAGGATGGGGGGACTGCCTCTCAGGCAACAACAGGTCCTGGAGTCTTTATTGTGATGACGGTGATTACACTGCCTGGCACGACGAAATTAAAACAGACATACGTGTCCGCCCCGCTGGCTCTACCAGAGTAGGAGTGTTTCTGGACCGGCCTGCTGGCACTCTGTCCTTCTACAGAGTGTCCCCAGGTGGAGGAGGGTCCTCAAACACACTGACACTCCTCCACACCTTCCAGTCCACCTTCACCCAGGAGGACCTCCTCCCGGGGTTTATGTTGTGTGGGTCCCCTTCACCCTTCACAGCTGGCTCCAAAGCTTCTCTGTGTAAGTTATAGACTCTCGCTCTCCGTCTCCTCATCTCTCGGTCTGAGGACACACGTGAACACTCACACACATATTGAAACACACACACACACACATGCATGTATAAACGGATCCCAAACAAGCAAAGGGCGTCTCTTCATCCCTCAACCATCCCCTCACTACTCTTCCTTTGCCTTGTCTTGTTGATTATTGATTATTGGGTGGTCATCATTGGAATATATAGCCTACTATAGATGGTTTAATTATATGTGTATATTTAAACAGTAAGTCCCACAAGTAGGCCGTTGCTGTTGACATGGTCATGGTCACATGATGGAGTGTTTGTCTCATCCAGTGTTTTCTTTTGTTAATTTAATAGTCTGATTGATAATTGTTGCAGTGTATTATTTTTTTTAACATTTCGCACCCATGTTTACATGTTATAAAATTAAAATAAACATTGCCCTGATGTACACACAGTGTTGTTTCGGGTTTTTTAGTCACAGAGGCAGCGTCATTTTTTTTCTGTTTTGGTGTCACCGGATCCACCCCCACTCTGCGATCCAACACCTCACACTTTACAAATTAAGCACTGCTGACACACACACACACACACACATGCACACACATGCGTCTAAACACACACGCGCACGCATACACACATGCATATACAAACATATGCACACACACACATATACACACACGTGCACGTTTTCTTGCTCTTCTGAAAGCTGACATAAAAGGAGGAGACGTCAATAAGATTAACTAAGCAGGTTTTACAAAGACTATATTTGGGAAGATTTTCATAGCATGACTTTTTCTTGGAGTAAAATACATCCTATGTATAAATCTAAAATGTATTAATTGGTGATTGGGTTTTTTGGAGTTATCCTGTAGATTTTCCCATACTGTGTCCCAGCAAATCTCTCCCTCATCTGCAGAGAAAATATCCCTACTCCAATCACTTTCCACTGCTAAAGAGATATGAGGATTAGAGATACAATTATAAACTTTAGAAGCCATCCCACGTTTCTGCCCTTGTACAGCAAATAATTTATGCAACGGATGTGTTAGGAGTGGTACTCCCCATGGGACACCATAAGGGCCCTATTTTAACGGTCTGACACGCAAGTGAGAAGCGCCAAGCGCAAGTAGCTTTGTGGGCGGTTCTATGGCGATGTCGCTAGTTTACCGGCGCGAAAAATGACGCTTGCGCCCGGCGCATATCTAAAAAGGGTTGGTCTGAAGCAGCCTAATTACCCGTAGGTGTGGTTTGGGCGTAACGTGCTATAAACCAATGAGAGTGCCAGCTCCCATCCCCTTTAAGACTGACTGCATTTGAATCTGACGAGTTGATATTTTGACAGCGCGTCTGCAGTCTCCGATGAGACAGTTGCACATGAATTTCAAACTTCTAATGGCTCAGTTTATGGCCAAATAATATGGCCTTATTCACAGATGGAATAAGGTTTTCTTCCACAACTTTGAATACTGAGTCCTATTTAATGTGGTTCTATTTAATGATACACGCAATACATTATAAACATCGTTTCTTATCAGTATTGTATGCATTATCGTTATCGACTTGTGTTCCTAATATGCACGTGCCCCCCCGTTAATATCCATTGCCGTGGACTGTATTATGCGTTACGTGTTTAGTTTGCGTGTGTTTAAACAGATGGACGCACACCCGCATTAATTTATTCTTTTTAACACTCACTCGCGGTAAAACAATGTTTTCTCACGATCAAATACTCATCAATCCTAAAAGTTACATACCGCTGTATCAGCTGTTCTTTCCCAAATAATTTACCAAGAATGTTTGGCTAGATAGATGAGAGAAGCAAAGTGTATGCGCGAGGTGCACAGGCAACATTATGCATGCGCCCTTAAAATAGCATCTGAACAATGCCCCACTGACTTTAAACCAGGTATTTCCTGGTTTGTGGTGCAAGTGGTTTCTGAAACGTCAAAATAGCACCAGGGAACGTTTGCACCAGAACACGCCGCCTCCTTTCGCAGAGCCGCCCCTTGGGGCGCAAGATCATTCCCTAATTTACCGACGCGTGGAGCAGGAGGGAAAAGAACGCCCTGCGCCAGTTGCAAACTAGCAACGACACATGCGCCAGTGATTAAGTCAATTGCCCCGGATGCAAGATAGGGCCCAAAGAATATGATCTCTACAGATTCATGATGCCTCAGTGTTGATTGTCTGATTCTAGAGCCCAACTGTCATCTTGTGATCTTGGTGCATCGGATAATGTTGGCTTGCTGTTTGCTTGTGATTATAATCCTCATTCTAATCATACATTGCAGGTATGTGAGCATAATAATACCACAGCACATTCGACACAAGAACTCATGTCACGACAGGTTTAAGAGCATCCCCAGCGCTTTGATGGAGAAGTTTCAGTGTGCAAGATCTCCCATATTGATTTGAAAGTACATTCTAATTTTGATTGTTTCATTTTAATAGTTATAGTAGGCCTAGAGATATGTATACATTTGGAACCAAATTAAAAGTATTTGCATGGGCATTAATGGTTGTCGGATGACTATTAAAACATATCATGTGGTGTCCACTGTGAATCCTCTCAGATGTTTGGTAGTGATACACAGTTCTCTGTTGTAGGACAAGAAAACAGATAGTTTGAACTATGCAGCGTTGGAGTTCAATGGCAGAAAAACCAACGGAGGGAAGAAGAACAGTGAAAGGACTCAGGAGAGTCTGTATTCTGCTGTGAGAGAAACCTGCCAGTGAAGTCCATCATTAATAAACTGCTCTCTTTTGAAGAAAATTAAAAGAATATTACAAATAAATTAAGTGAACTTTCTCTGTTCACATACACAAATATCGCCGTTCAGGTTCAGTCAGTGATGGGAAATGTGTGTCCATTTCATTGTTGGTTTCTGCCAAACCGCCGCAGCACATCCTGTTGATACCTGCAGCCAGGTCCATAAATGCTCACGCGTTTTGGTGGTGTGTGTCAGACAGAGACAAGGCCAACCACAGCCCTCGCCTCTCAGCTCCTCTGCTGCTCTAGTCCTTGTGCTTTGTTTCGAACCCAGTGGTAAAAGAAATAGCAAGAAAGGAAGTGACCCTGAAAGTTGTTGTCTAATCTAAACTGGACGAGGACACGCAATATTAATTTGGGCTTGAACACACAGCGTCTTTGTTTCCTCTAACACGTTAATCCTTAAATGGCCAACATATCAAAAAGGTCACATCACAAATAATAAGAACGACTTCCTGACAAGGGATTACTGTGAACAAAGTATTTCCTTCCCCCAAAGTTCAAGTGTAGAAGGACATGTCAAAGTCATGAAGGAGCCAAACTAGTGGGGCAAACCATTAGCGTGAGGGGTAAACGGTTAGCCGGAGGGGCAAACCATTAGCGTGAGGGGTAAACGGTTAGCCGGAGGGGCAAACCATTAGCGTGAGGGGTAAACGGTTAGCCGGAGGGGCAAACCATTAGCGTGAGGGGTAAACGGTTAGCCGGAGGGGCAAACCATTAGGGTGAGGGGTAAACGGTTAGCCGGAGGGGCAAACCATTAGGGTGAGGGGTAAACGGTTAGCCGGAGGGGCAAACCATTAGGGTGAGGGGTAAACGGTTAGCCGGAGGGGCAAACCATTAGCGTGAGGGGTAAACGGTTAGCCGGAGGGGCAAACCATTAGCGTGAGGGGTAAACGGTTAGCCGGAGGGGCAAACCACAGCTGGAGAGGCAAACGGTGAGCAGGAGGGGCATCAAGCCAACTGACATCCGGGGCGCCGTGTGAGAACACAGGAGCAGTGGTCAGGTGGGATGGAGCAGGCACCTTACCCAGGCTGAGGGCATGCCCCCGAGACCTGGCTGGGAGCTGATAGGAGCCGGGCCCATGGCTGGAGGTTACCCTGGCAGGACCAGGACCCCAATGAGCTCAGTTCATTGGTTTGTTGGGGTTGATAATCTTTTACCCAGTCCAACACTCTGATAACCGATGGCGTAGTTCTGGGTTTCCTGTCAAACCGTTGTTTCCACCAGCCACAATAATATCAGCATTAACTGCCAACCACAGAAAACAAGGTGGGTCATTGGCTTGCCTCATTCAGTGTCTCGATGTTGCAGCCAATCACAGTTGGTCTATGGTATGTAAATGGTGTCTTTTAAGTCCAAGTCTTTCATTAGAGCGAGAACAGCGCTAGTTCAGCTTCAGCGCCAAAACGTGACAATGTATTTTGCAATGATAATCCTGGGTACAGCAAGTAAGTAAATACCTTCTCTAATTCCATTTCTTTCAATCATATAACTCATTTAAATCAGCAAGAGGTGTTTGGTTATAATATGACTTGCATTGCAGAATAGGTATACTTATTTTTCAGTGTTATCACAAACTATCAAGCCTCAAATTATTATTCGTTCTATTTTATTCAGGGTTGATTCTGGCCAAAGAGAGTCCTCCTTCGTTCTTTGTGGAATCAGCAGTACTTGGAGATACTGTAACCCTTCATTGTGAATGTGAAAATACGAATTGCAATGATTTATACTGGTACAAGCAATCTCCTGGATGTTTTCCCGAAATGGTAGCTTCGAAATTGTATATATCAATAACCTTGAAGCCCCACATTAACTTAACGTTGACAAAGGGAGAAGATGGTGTTTGTGTCTTTCATCTGATCATTCCAAACGTAACTAAAGGTGATGAAGCAAATTATTTCTGTCAATCGTACTCACGTTTTAAGTGGAATAATTTCACCTTTCTGTCTGTCAAAGGTAAGATCCATCTTTTTCATTGTTCATATTCAATATCATCGGAAGCATTTCAAGAACCTCTAGCTGTATTTTGATTTATAGATCCCAATGACCACAGGTTTGTCTCCCAGACTGTGGTCCAACAGCCTGTGTCAGCATCAGCTCAGCTGGGAGACCCTGTGGCTCTCCAGTGCTCTATTACCTCCAGAGGACGGACCACAGTAACCAGTGCCAAGGGGAACCCAGTGTGTACTTGTTCAGATCAGGACCATCTCACCCTGCTGCCATTTACATGAATGGGAACAGGACTGGTGAATGTCAGAATAGTTCTGGGCCTCCGTCTGCTCCACAGAGCTGTGTCTACACTCTCCCCAAGAACAATGTAGACTCCTCTGATGCTGGGACTTACTACTGTGCCCTGGCAGCATGCGGGGAAGTTGTGTTTGGAAGTGGAACTAAACTGGACATAACAGGTCAATATATTGGATTTAGTTCTTCGAGTTTATTTGTTAATTTAATTAAGAAGAAAGAAGACATAAAAGATAATCACATTTGAATATATGAAATAGTTATGGCACATTTGAGATTGAGATTTGAGATTGTATTTGAAATATTGACTTCCACATCCAATACTGTGATTGTACTTGCACAGATTAGAGAAAGAATATGATCTCTACAGATTGATGATGCCCCATTGTTGTTTGTCTGATTCTAGATCCTAACCATCATCTTGAGATCTTTGTGTATCGGATAATGTCATCTTGCTGTCTGCTTGTGATTTTAATCCTCATTCTAATCATACATTACAGGTTTGTGAGCATAATAACGCTACAGCACATTCAACACAAAACTAATATCAGGACACGTTAAACAGCTTTTAAGCGCTCAGTTTGCAAGATCTCCTACATTGATTGGCAGTACATTGTAAATTGTATTATTTAATTTTAAATAGTTGTAGTAGGACTAGAGATGTTTATTCTTTTTGAAAGAAATATCAACTTTGTAATAAATTGTACAAGCATAAATGGTTGTTAGATGACCATTAAAACATATCATGTGGTGTAAACTGTGAATTCTCTCAGATGTTTGGTAGTGATGAACAGTTCTCTGTTGTAGGACAGGAAAACAGATAGTTTGAACTACGCAGCATTGGAGTTCAGTGAAAGACAAACCAACGGAGGGAAGAAGAACAGTGGAAGGACAACAGGAGAGTGTGTATTCTGCTGTGAGAGAAACGTGCCAGAGAAGTCCATCAACCTGGGAGTTTGTCTCACCTCATGAGGCTAAAGGAGGTGAAATGCTGGTATTGTTAAGGACTTGTATATTGTGAGGAGCATTTGTATATTGTTTCTTATGTTTACTAATGTGCTTTGTTTGGATCGTTAACATTGAATGGCTCATCATTGGTGATGCCGTCTTTCGCACAGCCTATCTTGATGTCCAGCCGTACTTAGCCCTGCATATAATTTTTTACAATAAACCTATATCAATGCCTAAAATGTATTCTTACAAAATAAAAAAATAAAAATACCTTAAGAAGTGCTTGAAAACGATAAGAATGAACACACTGACACAATGACACACAAGGTCAGTGATCAAATACGCTTTAAACAATCAATTTAAAAAAACAAGGTCACAGCAGTAGATCCTGTGGTTAGACACCATATCGGCTGCACCTTTTCATGAAGTCAAAGATATACAAGGGGGAGGGGAGGAAAAGGTTCAGAGTAGGTGAGAATCCGTGAACATAAAGGGTCCCTATTCTACTACAAGGTTTCATGTTGATGAGCCATTTCAGATTGTATGTCTTCGTTACATCACAATGTGGGAGTGGACTGTTGGGTAACGCTTTATATTAGGGTCCTTGTAATAAGCCTTAGTTAAGATGTAATAAGACCTTTTTATATGCTTATTAACATTAATTTGTGTTGATAAGACTATCAGTAAGTGTTAATAATGACATAATAAAGATCTTTATTGTGAAATTATAAGACTTTTACAAGCACTTATAAGAAACTTGTTAACTATTTATTTATTGCTTGATAACATTAATAATGGGCTTATGAGTTTCTTACAGTTGTTAAAAAACGCATTACAAAACCATTTATTGAGTTTTACGAAGTTACCTATTAGGCTATGTCATTGTTAAACCTTTACTAAGCATTTTTTATGCTTATTGAGGATAATAAATCCTTTGTTAAACTGCTAATTAGGCATTTTGCAGGTAGGCGATCTAAAGCGGGAACAATGCTTATTATGGTTAATAAGTCCTTTAATATACACGTATTATCAGTTAATGAGTACTATATGGTATCAAGGTTGATAAAAGGTAAATTAAAAAATAAATAAAGGCCTACTGTAAATACAATGTTATGCGGTGAAGAACAAAAACACACTTTAAAACAGCTCTTTCGAAAATGTATATTGTTTTTAAACTTTAAACTTCCGACATGTTCATCACTTCATCAAGCATATGCGTCAAGCATGGACCTATTAAAGAATGGACAGCGGATTAAAAAAGGGAGCCCATTCAATCCTATGAAAACTGCTCAATGGTGCAGGGCAACATCAGGGAGGGATTTGCTTCCGCATCTACAAGGTTTGGGAGCCAGCCACGCCCTAGTACATGACTTGTCGGATGCAGAAATATTCTGGTTGTCTAGCATTGTAACATCATAAGCGAGAGGTCTGTCTACACATCCCTCGGCGACTTTAACTGATAAAAAGTCAACACAGTGCCTGAAGACCACCAACGTCATTTGTGTTAAGTAAAAGGAAAAAACTCGGACACGCAAAGTTAACGGAGCCGTACACTGAGCACTCTCGGATGCCGGGCCGAAACAACATTTGTTTCACTACGACCCCATTCTGCTGCCCACCCCTCCTTCTCCTGCAAAAATTAAATAAATAAAACGGCTGATAAAACACTTGAGGTGGCTTTTTCAAAAGGGAAAACTTACATTTTATTAGAACATGGTATAAAGATAATTTTGAGCCTTTGATTGATATCCAGACATTTTTTGCGGAGACTCATTCCTGCTCCCCACTGGTATTGGAGTGAACGGAGATATCTCTACTTCTGGGTCCCTTGAATCGAGGGACCCGTCCCCAGCCCGCTTAAACAGCTGCAATACCAGGCTTGGCCGCTGATCACTGGTGGATTGCGGAAGTCTGCACTGCTCCTGCGGGCCTGGCGTCAAGCCATCATCCACTTGCATAAAACGAACTTCCAGTTTAAAATGACCTTCAAAATATAAGCCTTTACATATATATTATATGAGGCACAAAACAGATCACACTCGCTCAACATGTGGGGACTCATTAACCTTAATAAGCTTTATTCCCACTTTAGATCCCGTACCTGCAAAATGCAAAATTAGCAGTTTCATAAAGGATTTATTAACCTCAATAAGCATAAAAAACGCTTAGTAAAGGTTTAACAATGACATAGCCTAAAAGGTAAGTTTGTAAGACTCAATAAATGGTTTTGTAATGCTTTTATTAACAACTATAAGAAACTCATAAGATTATTATTTATGTTATTAAGCAATCAATAAATAGTTGACAAGTTTCTTATAAGTGCTTATAAAAGTCTTATAATCTCACAATAAACATGTTAGTCATGTTATTATTAACACTTATAGATAATGTTATTAATAACAATTAATGTTAATAAGCATAAAATAAGTGTCTTATTACCTATTAACAAAGGCTTACAAGGACCTTAATATAAAGCGTTACCGACTGCAGAGACTGGTAGGCAAAACAAAGTTTGTCTTTCAAACATCTGAGTAGACACTCTAACTTACATGATGACACAAAGTGCCACACTTCAAAAGGGCTGGTAAATAGGGACCCTATGGAGAACCAAACACGGCCAAGATAACATTAATGAACAAGGGTGCATCATGCGCTGCATGTAACAAATGATCAGACATCAGTGGTTGTTTATGAAGGATTGGTGATGGGCAGTGGCGGCTGGTGATCAAAAATGGTGGTGGGGCACAGTAAGAGACTGGGGGTCTGGGGTTCTCATCTACTTCAAATGCAGTTAGAAATATGGGACAGTTGCTTAATTTTGTTTATATGCTACAGGCCGAAAGACTAAATGAATATGTAACTTACTTGCTCCTTTTAAGTATAACATTGCTTGAGGAGTCCAAATCCTCCACTGAAAAGGGTGGAAAGTATCTCTATCTCTTCTCTACATGTCATTGTGTTTCGCGAATGCTGTTGAGGGAGGTAGCCTATTTGATTGATTCGCTGAATTGTCCATTCATGTGGTGATAACAAAAAAGAAAAGCGATACCATTGGCCTGGGGCGCACACTGGTGCGACCGAGGGCGAATTTTCTTGCGCCAATGAAAAGCTGTCTCTGCTTGATAGACAATAACTAGCCTAACCCAAATCATTGACGTTCAGACGCATTTTAATGGCTGCTGGTAGTGACAAGTGTCTCACACAATTAAACGATAAACGCTAGGTATTTTTGTTGATTTATTTCGTACTGATAAAAGTTGTTCAATAGTTGGCAGATATATTCAAGTGAATATTTCACGGAGGGGCGGCACCCTAGCGCCCTCTATTGACCCACCGACACTGGTGATGGGTCTCTGTAATGGACTGATGTTGCATCTGATGCGATCCCATTTGAAAGAAACTTTAAATCTCTGAATTAAATTTAATCAACCATTGTAATAAGATTGTAAAAATTGTTAAAGTACTGAATTATGTAGCATTACTTTTAAAAAAAAAAAATTATAAGAATATAACAGGTGAATCAAGTGGACATTCTCTGTTCACATGCACAAATAACGCCGTTTAGGTCCAGTCATTGATGGGAAATGTATGTCCATTTCATTATTGGTTTCTGCAGAACCTGTGCAGCACATCCTGTTGATACCTGCAGCCAGGTCTATATATGCTCGCTCGTTTTGGTGGTGTGTGTCAAACAAGAGCCAGCCACAGCCCTCTCCGCTCAGCTCGTCTGCTGCTTTAGCCCTTAAAATAAATAGCAAGAAAGGAAGTGACCCTTAACGTAGTTGTCGTATCTAAACAGGATGAGGACACTCAATATTAATTTGGGCTTGAAAGCACAGCATCTTTATTTCCAATAACACGTTAATCCTTAAGTGATCAACATATCAAAAAGGTCACAACTGGTATTGCAGTAAATGAACACAAATAATAGAACGACTTTCTGACAGGGGATTACTGTGAACAAAATGATTCCTTCCCACCCCACTCTGTCCCCCGAAGTTCAAGTGTGGAAGGACATGTCAAAGTCATGAAGGAGCCAAACTAGTGGGGCAAACCGTTAGCGTTAGGGGTAAACGGTTAGCCAGAGGGGCAAACCACAGCTGGAGAGGCAAACAGTGAACAGGAGGGGCAAGCCTTCTGACATCCAGGGCGCCGTGTGTGAACACAGGAGCAGTGGTCAGGTGGGATGGAGCAGGCACCTTACCCAGGCTGAGGGCATGCCCCCGAGACCTGGCTGGGAGCTGATAGGAGCCGGGCCCCTGGCTGGAGGTGACCCTGGCAGGATCAGGACCCCAATGAGCTCAGTTCATTGGTTTGTTGGGGTTGATAATCTTTAACCTAGTCCAACACTCTGATAACCAATGTCTTATTTCTGGGTTTCCTGTCAAACCTTTTTTTCCACCAGCCACAATAATATCCGCATCAACTGCCAACCACAGAAGACTAGGAGGATCATTGGCTTGCTTCATTCAGTGTCTCTAGGTTGCAGCCAATCACAGTTGGTCTATGGTATGTAAATGGTGTCTTTTAGGTCCAAGTCTTTCATTAGAGCGAGAACAGCGCTAGTTCAGCTTCAGTGCCAAAATGTGACAATGTATTTTGCAATGATAATACTTAGTACAGCAAGTAAGTAAATACCTTCTCTAATTCCATTTATTTTCAATTTTATAACTCATTTAAATCATTAAGAGGTGTTTGGTTATAATATGACTTGGATTGCAGAATATGTATATTTCTTTATCAGTGTTATCACAAACTTTCAAGCCTCAAAATAAAGTATGAATAAATCGAGACCAACAAGTCATTAATCGTATTTGTTATTTTTTATTTAGGGTTGATTCAGGCCAAAGAGAGTCCTCATTTGGTCTTTGTGGTATCAGCAGGACTTGGAGATACTGTAACCCTTCATTGTGAATCTGAAAATGAGGTTTGCAGTACTTTATACTGGTATAAGCAATCTCCTGGATGTTTTCCCGAAATGGTCGCTTCGAAATTGTATGAATCAATAACCTTGAAGCCCCACATTAATTTAACATTGACAAAGGGAGAAGGTGTTTGTGTCTTTCATCTGATCATTCTAAACGTAACTAAAGGTGATGAAGCAAACTATTTCTGTCAACAATACTCACGTTTGAAGTGGAATAATTTCACCTTTCTGGCTGTCAAAGGTAAGATCCATCTTTTTCATTGTTCATAATCAATATCATGAGAAGCATTTGAAGAACCTCTAGATGATAGCTGTATTTGGATTTATAGATCCCAATGACCAGAGGTTTGTCTCCCGGACTGTGGTCCAACAGCCTGTGACGGCATCAGTTCAGCTGGGAGACCCTGTGGCTCTCCAGTGCTCTATTACCTCCCAGAGGACGGACCACAGTAACCAGTGCCAAGGGGAACCCAGTGTGTACTGGTTCAGATCAGGACCATCTCACCCTGCTGCCATTTACATGAATGGGAACAGGAGTGGTGAATGTCAGAATAGTTCTGGGCCTCCGTCTGCTCCACAGAGCTGTGTCTACACTCTCCCCAAGAACAATGTAGACTCCTCTGATGCTGGGACCTACTACTGTGCCCTGGCAGCATGTGGGGAAGTTGTGTTTGGAAGTGGAACCCAGTTGGACATAAAAGGTTAATATATTGGTGCTTTTTTTAGATGGAGTGAATGAGGGAATGGACAAATCTCTGGCATTATTTTTCGCAACCATCATTTCAGAAGAGGAAGTGAACAGCCTGTGCACATTATAGCCCTGCAGTGCAGTCTTCACTTCACACTTCACTTCACACACTTCACAGTCTTTGCTTTTTACCGGCAGAAAAAACAAATAGAAAATTTCAACAATAATCGAAAATTATGATGCAAATACAATTTACAAGAACTCTATATATATTTTATGGCTGTACATTTTATGATTAAAGAGGCCCATTCCAGGGGAAATTGCCAGAAAAAGAAGTGACATAAGACTTTCTGATGATCAAATGTTGATTATCTGATTCTAGAAACCAACTGGCGTCTAGTTACCATGGTGCTTGGAATACTGTTGGCTTGCTGTCTGGCTGTGATTATAATCCTGTTTCTAACCAGAAAAACAAAGTATGTTTGTGATCATCGCGAAGGTACAGTACATTCTCCAGAATTTATTCAGTGAGTTATTGTGTTTTTACAGACATATAAAGTTGTATGTATCTTTTGTTTGAAATCAGAAAATGTGTATTCTTCGGTCCTTATTCTCAGGAACACTGAGTGCTTCCAACCAAGTTCCACATGACTCAGGGAATCAGGAACAACAGGTAAATCTGTTGAACATGTTGCATAGGTAGATATTGAATGACCACGCGTCGTTTAATCGATTTTTCGATTCTTCAAATAAATCATTATCGAGCAGAAATGTTGTTTGCTTATTTAATGGAAAAATATATGATTAAATTTTTTTATTTAAAAACCGAGGCACATATGTCAATTTGTATCCTCATCGGAACGGTTCAAATTAGGATTTACAAATTAGGATTTTTAATTATGTTTAATAGTTGGTCATATTTCGGACCAACTTCCTGCACAAATTGTAGCTACTTGATAAAATGATGATGATTTTATGATTTTGTGATTGATACAATTCTAGTGTTTGGCTATTGTGAGACACCAGCATATTCTAGATCTCAGTGTATGATTACACTACGATACACCATTTGGATTGTAGTTTTGACTTTCAATCCAGAAGATTTGGTATCTACTACAGCTGTGAATCCTCCCAGATGTTTGGTAGTAATACAGCTCTCTGTTGTAGGACGGGGAAACAGATTCCTTAAACTATGCAGCGTTGGAGTTCTCTGGCAGGAAAACCAGAGGACGGATGAAGAACAGTGGAAGGATCCAGGAGAGTCTGTATTCTGCTGTGAGAGAAACCTGCCACTGAAGTTCATCAACCTGGGAGGTTGAGCCACCTCATGAGGCTAAAGGGGGTGATAATGGTGGCATTGTTACGTTATATATATATATATATATATATATATATAGTTTTGAATGTTAAGTAATGTTGCTTTGTTTGGATCATTAAACATTGTATTGCTCATCATTTGTGATGCTGTATTTTGTCCTGCCTATCTTGGTTTGCAACCATATTTCCCGCTGAATATATTTCTTACATTAATCCTATATTGTGAGTAAAAAAAGATGAGAATGGACCCACCGACTCCGACAAAAAGTGTTACTTACTCATGCATGTGTTTAAGCATACATAGGGGGGGAGGAAAAGGTTCAGAGTTGGTGCACATCTGTGAACATGAAGGGTCCCTATTTTACTACAAGGTTTCATGTTGATGAGCCATTTCAGAATGTACCCCTTCGTTACATCACACTACGGGAGAGTCCATTCGGCCGGGGGAGTGGACTACTGGACTGCAGAGAACGGTCGGCATAACTGAGTCTGTCTTTCAAACATCTGAGTTGACACTCCCACTTGCTTGATATCACAAAGAGCCACACTTAGAAATGGCTGGTAAATGGGGACCATATGTAGTAGAACCAAACACGGCTAAGATAACTGACAAATCCAAACAAGTAAATGAACAAAGGGTGCATGTGATGCACATAACAATTGACCAGACTTCAGTGGTTGTGTATGAAGGATTGGTGATGGGTCTCTCTCTGTAATGGACTGATGTTACATCTGATGCCCCCTGCTGCCGAATATGAAAGAGATTTCAAATCTCTGAATTAAATTGAATCAACCATTGTTAAAATATTGTACTGAATTAATTAACCTTACTCTTTTGAAAAATAATTGTAAGAATATTACAACGTGAATCAAGTGAAAATACTCTGTTCACACACACAAATATCGCCATTTAGGTTCAGTCAGTGATGGGAAAAGTATGTCCATTTCAATGCTGGTTTCTGCAGAACTGCTGCAGCACATCCTGTTGATACCTGCAGCCTGGTCTATTTATGCTCACAAGTTTTGGTGGTGGGTGTATAACAAAGACAAGGCCAGCCGCAGCCCTCCCCTTTCAGCTCATCTGCTGCTTGCGGCCACGCTCTCTCATTTTCCAAGCAAGTGGAACATGAAATAGCAAGAAAGAAAGTGCCCCCAAAAGTTCTAAGAAGGACGAGGACATTCGATAAAATGTTCTCTAAAATGTTCATCCTAACAGTGACCAACACAGCAAAAAGGTCAAAACCGATATTGCTGCACAGAAGCACAAATAATCGAACAACTTCCTGAGAAGGGGTTCCAGTGAACACAATATGTCCACAAAACCCCCTCCTTCCCCCAAAGTTATAGTGTGTAACGAAGTGTCAAAGTCCTGAAAGAGCCCAGCTTGTGGGGCAAATAGTTATCAGGAGGGGCAAACTATTGCTGATGGAGCAAACTGTAAGCAGGAAGGATAAAAATGTAGCAGCAGGGGCAAATGCTTTGCCGGCGGGAAAAGCCGTCCAACCCCCGGGTCGCCTTGTGTGACCACAGCAGCAGCGGGCAGGTGGGAAGGAGCAGGCACCTGATGCAGGCTGCTGGCATACCACCGAGACCTGTCTGTGAGCTGGTAGGAGCCAGGCCAAGCTGGTGGTTAACCTGGAAGGGTGAGGATGAGAATAAGCTCAGTTTATGGTTTGTCTGGGTCCACAAGCTCTGAACCAGTCACAATATGTTACCATGAACTGCACCTCACAGAAAACAAGGTGGATCATTGGCTCGCTTCATTCAGTGTCTCTAGGTTGCAGCCAATCACAGTTGGACTATGGTATGTAAATGGAATCTTTTGTGTTCAAATCTTTCATTACAGCAAGAACAGCGCTAGTTCAGCTTCAGCGCCAAAACGTGACGATGTATTTTGCTATGATAACTCTGAGTACAGCACGTAAGTCAATTCCTTCTCTAATTCCATTTCTTTCCATTATATGTAACTTATTCAAATTTAGCCAGAGTTAATTGTTGATAATATTACTTGCATTGCAGCATAGGTCTATTTCTTCATGAATGAATTTGCAAACCAAAAGCAAATAAAAAAAAAAGAATTTTGAAGAACAATTGTTAATATTTCATTAATTTTTTTAGTGTTGATTCAGGCCCAAGAGAGTCCTCGTTTGTTCTCCATGGAATCAGCAGGACTTGGGGATACTGTTACCCTTCATTGTGAAGCTGAGCAAAGCGATTGCAGTAATTTATACTGGTACAAGCAATGCCTTGGATGTTTTCCCGAAATGGTTGCTTCGAAAGTGTATCAATTAGTTACAACGAAGCCTCACATTAATTTAACATTGATAGAGGTAGAAGGTGCTTGGGTCTTTAATCTGATCATTCAAAACGTAACTAAAGGTGATGAAGCAAACTATTTCTGTCAACAATACTCACGTGCTTATTGGAATAATGGCACCTTTCTGTCCATCAAAGGTAAGATAAATCCCGTTCACAGTTCATAAACAATATTATGACAAGCATTTTAAGAGCCTTGTGATGTTAAATATATTACCTAATTGTCATCTGTTTAGATGAAAATCATAGGTTTGTCTCCCAGACTGTGGTCCAACAGACTGTGTCTGCATCAGCTCAGCTGGGAGACCCTGTGGCTCTCCAGTGCTCTATTACCTCCCAGAGGACGGACCACAGTAACCAGTGCCAAGGGGAACCCAGTGTGTACTGGTTCAGATCAGGACCATCTCACCCTGCTGCCATTTACATGAATGGAAACAGGAGTGGTGAATGTCAGAATAGTTCTGGGCCTCCGTCGGCTCCACAGAGCTGTGTCTACACTCTCCCCAAGAACAATGTAGACTCCTCTGATGCTGGGACTTACTACTGTGCCCTGGCAGCATGTGGGGAAGTTTTGTTTGGAAGTGGAACTAAACTGGAGATAACAGGTCAATATATTGTGTTGTTTTCTACATAGTGAATGAGTCAATCAACAATTATTTTCATTGAAGTAAATTTTAATCTCTATGCCAAACCAAATGTTTGCAAAAATAATCTCAGTTTAGTTATAATCTTAAATCGCTGGGATTATTTTTTAACATTTCAAGCATAGTTTCAGAAGAGGAATTAAAAGCCAGTGCACATTATAGCCTAGCAGCGCAGTCTGTTATATTTTTCATCTGCAGAACGATACACAAAGTACAAAAACTATACAAAAGTATCATGCAAAAAATTTAACTCCATATAGATCTACGATAAAAGGCTGTTGTGGCTGTACGTCTTATGACTCAAGAGGCCTAGGCAGTGGAAATTATCAGAATTTATTTTTACAGAAAGCTTTATGATGACCAAATGTTGATTATTATGTTGATTATTAAAGCTTTATGGTGACCAAATGTTGATTATCTTATTCTAGAACCCAACGGGCATCTTGTTACCATGGTGCTCGGAATACTGTTGGCTTGTTGTCTGGCTGTGATCACAATCCTCTTTCTAACCAGAAATCAAAAGTATGTTTGTGATCATCGCAAAGGTACAGTACATTCTTCAGGGTTTATTCGTATTATTCGAGACATTGTGTTTTTACAGACATGTTCAGTTTTGTGACACGTATCTTTTGTTTTAATTCAGAGCGTTAATAATCTTTGGTTCTTATTCTTAGGAACTCTGAGTGCTTCCTTCCATGTTCCACGTGACTCACAGATTCAGAAACAACAGGTAAAACTGTTGAACATATTGCATTTGTAGACATTGATGATTACTTTGTGTCAAATGGAGTGGAACAGAATTTTTTTTTTTATCATGTTCGTTTGGGCTATATTCTGATCCTTAAATTGAATCATTATCGAGCAAAAATGTATATTATAAGTCTATTGATTGGCTTGGACTGGACACACATATGACTATTCTTATACTTATCAGAATGGTTAGGTAAAGTACAGCAATGTATTGCAAATTAAGAATGATATTACCCTCATTTGTTGCAATATCTAACTACGTTCCTGCTCAGAGGGAAGTTACCTGGTAAAATGAGCGAGGCTATTAAATATAGCCTCGCTATATATGCTGGTTATTGTAACACCAGCATATTGTAGACCTCAGGTATAAGATTGGAAACCAATGCACCAGACTTTCACCTTCAAAGAAGTGGTCTCTACTTATATTCTACAGCTATGAATCCTCTCAGATGTTTTGTAGTTATACAGTTCTCTGTTGTAGGATGGGGAAACAAATTCCTTGAACTATGCAGCGTTGGAGTTCTCTGGCAGGAAAACCAAAGGAGGGAAGAAGAACACTGAAAGGAATCAGGAGAGTGTTTATTCTGCTGTGAGAGAAACCTGACACTGAAGTTCATCAACCTGGGAGTTTGTATCACCTCATGAGGCTAAAGGAGGTGATAATGGTAGTATTAATCAAGACATGCTTATTATTATATATAGATAGTATATTGATTGTTACTTATGTTTCGCGATGTCGCTCTTTGTGGATCATAAACAGCAAATTGTTCATAATTTGTGATGTATTTTGGAAGCCTATCTTGTTGATGTGCAGCAGTACATGGCCATGAATAGAATATTAAGCAGTTTACAAATCTTGATGCCTAAAATTACACTTCACAAATGAAAAATAAGAGACATAGAAATGAGTAAAAAAATAGTAAAATGGACAGGATGACATGCACAGGAAATACATAGTACTGACACAGCTTGCACAGGTTGAGCACTCACAGAGCAGTGATGCTTTGCAGCTAAAACCACAAGCATAAGGTCACAGCACTAAATCATTATATAGGCTGCACCTTTTATATCTCAGAGCTCAAACTTTTGATATCGATTACGTTGATCTTGTGCCCACCCAACATTTTTTTATCATGCGTGAATAACAACACAAGGTCTTACATACAGTAGACACACACAAATCTAGTCAAATATTTCCATTGCTGCAACGCTTGCGTGTCTTTCTTTGGTGACTAGTTAGACCAACTACAGCAAGTAGGAAGGGAACTGTGAAAAGGAGAAAGGTCCAAAGGTGCTCTCAAACTGTGAAGATGAAATCCCCATTTTTTACCACATGATGTCATGTTGTTGAGCCATTTCAGAATATATCCCTTTGTGACATCACAGTGTGGGAGCGTCCACTCGGCTGGGAGGAGTGGATTGGTGGTCTGCATCATCTGGTAGATGTGAGTTGATCTGTGTGTCACACATCTGATTGGACACTCCCACTTGTATGATGTCTCAAAGTTCTACATTTTGAAATGGCTCGTCAACCAGATGCGGGCTGGTAAATAGGGACCAAATATAGAACCATACAAGACTAAGATAGCTGAAAAATCTAAAAAGTAAAAGAAAAACGGTGCATGCGCTGCACATAACAATTGACAAGACATCAGTGGTTGTGTATGAATGATTGGTGATGGGACTCTATAATGAACTGATGTTGCATCTGATGCTCCCTGCAGTAAATTATGATCCCACGTGAATAATATTAAGATAATAAAATATCTGAATGTCATTTTATCAACAATTGTAATAAGATGGTAGCAATTTTTGAAATGTACTGAATCAATAAATTTGACTCTATTGAAAAGAAAATACAAAAATTACAAATTGATCAAGTCAACATTCTTAGTTCACTCACACAAATATAGCCGTCTATGTTCAGTCAGTGATCTGAAATGTATGTCCATTGCATTGTTGGTTTCTGAAGAACCTCAGCAGCACATCCTGTTGATACCTGCAGCCTCACGCCTAAGAGTTTCAGTGGTGCGTGTAAAACAGAGACAGGGCCAGCCACAGCCCTCGCCTCTCAGCTCATCTGATGCTTGGGGCCACGCTCTCTTTTTCCGACCCAGTGGTAAAAGAAATAACAAGAGAGGAAGTGACCCTAAAAGCTGTTGTTGAATCTAAGAAGGACACTTGATAGTCACTGAGGCTAGATCACACGCAGATAATAAAACAACTTCCTGAGAAGGGGTTCTAGTGAACACCATATTTCCACATTACCCCCTTCCGTCCCCCAAAGTTAAAGCGTGGGAGGACGTGTGAAAGTCCTGAAGGAGCCCAACTGGAGGGGCAAATGGTTAGCTGCCGAGACAAATGGTTAGCTGAGGGGGCAAACGGGTGAGTGGAGGGGTAAACAGTTAGCTTGAGGTGGCAAATGAGTGTCGGAGGGGCAAATCTTTGGCTGGAGGGGCTAGCCGTCTGACCCAAGGGGCGCATTGTGTGACCACAGGAGCAGCGGTCAGGTGGGATGGAGCAGGCACCTTACGCAGGCTGCGGGCATACCACCGAGACCCGTCTGTGAGCTTTTAGGAAGCCATCCTGGGGTCGATAATCTCTGACCCAGTCCAACACCCCCGTTAGCTGATGGCTTGAGTCTTTGTTTCCTGTCAAACCTTTTTTTCCGTCAGCCAAAATATATGAACGTGAACTGCACATCACAAAAAACAAGGTGGATCATTGGCTCGCTTCATTCAGTGTCTCTGGGTTTCAGCCAATCACAGTTGGTCTACGGTATGTAAATGGAATATTTTACGTTCAAATCTTTCATTAGAGCGAGAACAGCGCTGGTTCAGCTTCAGCGCCAAAACGTAACCATGTATTTTGCAATGATAATCCTGAGTACAGCACGTAAGTCAATTCCTTCTCTAATTCCATTTATTTGTATCCAATATTACACATTCAACTTCAGCCACCGTGGTTTGGTGACAATGTAACTTGCAATTCAGCTATTTATATTTGTTTATAACTGTATTTTCTAAACCTAAACCATCAAAACTAAAGTATGAATGTTTAAGGACAATTATTCATAGTTCATTTATTCTTTTTTTTATTAGTGCTGATTCAGTCTCAGGAGGAACCTCGATTGATCTTTGTGAAATCAGCAGGACTTGGAGATAATGTTACCCTTCATTGTGAAGCTAAAGACAAGAATATGAATTATTTATACTGGTACAAGCAATCTCCTGGATACTTTCCCCAAATGGTTGCTTCGAAATCGTATGGATCAATTACAATGAAGCCCCACTTTGATTTAAGATTCACAATGGAAGAAGGTACTTCTCACTTTAATCTGATCATTCAAAACGTAACTAAAGGTGATGAAGCTAATTATTTCTGTCGACAATACTCACTTGACTCCTGGGACGATTGCACCTTTCTGTCTGTCAAAGGTAGGCTCAATCATTTTCAATGTTTATATTCAATTTCATGACAAGCATTTTAAGAACCTTTTGATGATGCATACATTATTTTACTATGCAGATCACAATGACCAGAGGTTTGTCTCCCAGACTGTGGTCCAACAGTCTGTGTCAGCATCAGCTCAGCTGGGAGACCCTGTGGCTCTCCAGTGCTCTATTACCTCCCAGAGGACGGACCCCAGTAACCAGTGCCAAGGGGAACCCAGTGTGTACTGGTTCAAATCTGGATCATCTCACCCTGCTGCCATTTACATGAATGGGAACAGGAGGGGTGAATGTCAGAATAGTTCTGGGCCTCCGTCTGCTCCACAGAGCTGTGTCTACACTCTCCCCAAGAACAATGTAGACTCCTCTGATGCTGGGACTTACTACTGTGCCCTGGCAGCATGCGGGGAAATTATGTTTGGAAATGGAACTACACTGGACATTACAGGTCAATATCGTTTTTTTCCTAAGTATTGCTGTAAAAAATTTTTTTGCAAAGTTTAATTCAACTTTGCTCTAAAATGTATTTGAGGTTGATTATTTGTATGACTAAATTGGTCCATGCCAGTGGAAATGGCCCCAAACATAAGTGAACTAAAGCTTTCTGATGTTGATTATCTGATTCTAGAACCCGACCGACATCTAGTTAACATGATGCTTGGAATACTGTTGGCTTGCTCTCTGGCTGTGATTATAATCCTGTTTCTAACCAGAATTAAAAAGCATATTTTTGAGCATCGCAAAGGTACAGTACATTCTCCAGAATGTATTCTCTCATTGTATTTAGAGACATATATTGTAGTGTGACACCCATCCTATGTTTTAACTCAGAGCATAAATATTCTTCTGTTCTTATTCTCAGGAACATTGAGTGCTTCCTACCATGTTCCACGTGACTCAGTGATTCAGGGAGAAGAGGTACATCTGTTTTAACATGTTGCCCTGTGTCGACATTAACAATTACTTTGATTGTGTCACAAAGAGCATAACCTTAGTCTGATTCTGTAACATTTTATCTATTGTCAAAGGATGTTTTATCGTTCTTAAAATGAATCCTAATCGAGTAGATATGCTGCTGCCCTTTTGAATGGCTTGGAGATCACAAATTTTAATTAACAAATGTATTTAAAGTGAGACATATTTGAAAATACACAGTTCGGCTACCTGGTAAAATGTCAAGTGTTAGGTCTAGGTATAGTGTTTAGTTATGGTGCCAAACCAGCAACAAACACACACACGCACGCACGCACGCACGCACGCACGCACACACGCGCACACACACACACACATATACAGTAGTAGGACTGTAGCTGTGACTTTGACTCTGGAAGAAATGGCCTCTAATACAACTCAGAATTCTATCATTTGTTTGGTAGTAATACACATTTCTCTGTTGTAGGACGGGGAAAAAGATGGTTTGAACTATGCAGCGTTGGAGTTCTCTGGCAGGAAAACCAAGGGAGGGAGGAATAACATTGAAAGGACTCAGGAGAGTGTGTATTCCGCTGTGACAGAAACCTGCCAGTGAAGTCCATCAACCTGGGAGTTTATGTCACCTCATGAGGCTAATAAAGGAGGTAGTAATAGTATTAATCCAGACTCGTTTATTGTCATGAATGCATGAAGATAGTTTATTTTATTTGGTAATGTCAGTTCTTTTGGATCATAAACATTGAATTGCTAATCATTTGTGATGCTGTCTTTTGTGTAAGAAATGCAACACTGTAATCAAATCTTGACAATCTTCACAAATTAACCCCCCTACTGAAGGGCCTACTACGGACTTCAGTGGGGGTTCAGTCCATCTGTGCACGGCACCTTCTCGACAATCAGGTGCGTCTGCAGCCAGAGGGGGCGCAACATGGCAATTCCCCACATAAATGTGGATGGTTTTTTCTTCAATTCTTGACTCATGTCGGCTGGGACAAACCTGCGAGTATTTGAAATAGCACAGTCGTCGAATTCATGTTAAGATTAATATTGTATATTATAGTAGCCTATATAAAGCTATTTAATTTCGTTTTAATGCCAAGGATGAACTGTATTTCGATTCAACGGCCCCCTAAAAGTTCTCCTCATTTGTAATACGTTTGACTGTAAAATATTATTTGACCAGAAGAGGGCGACATGTAACTGAGTTTGCCTTAATCTAGTCCAATATTCCTCAAAATACTTACAGTAGACATACGAATTACTACAAATGTCAGGGATGTTCGAAAAGAACCTCAAAAACGCTTAATGACTGTGAGACACTTTTTAATCAACATCTTAGGCCTACTTTCAGGTACGTCATCACATATGATGCGTTATTTATTTAGTTTGCAAACTTTGTAGTGCTTTATAAGGCATTGCTTATTCAAATAGTAAGAGGTAACATTTATTTTATATCTATAGTAATAAAAATAAAAATAAAATCTTTGCGATGAATGTATGTGTAAAAAACTGCAGTTCGGTCAGTTGATTTTTGGACACTGGGGATTGGAAGAACAAGGTTGGAGTTCAGCTCTTGTCACTTGTAGTGTAGAGCTGGCCACTGTGAGGTCAAATACATTGCATTCAGAATAGTAGGAATAACCAACATTTACTATCTCAGACAAATGTAGGCCGCGGCCATACCACTATTCAATCAGACAGAATAGTACCATATTAAAGTTCTGCTATTTCAGTCTGCTGATAGATATAGTCCTCATCAAAACGAATATCTTCAACATATGTTGAATGCTTAAGGACGGCTAGTGCTCATTTAAAACAACTAACCCCACATACCTTTTATATAACATACATTTTCATGTAGGACCTGTGATTATATTTCTGACATGGAATGATCTTTTTTTTCTCTCCAGAAAACAGTGAAGAAGTGATACTCTAAAAATGCACTCATTTAATCTCTTTGGTTAGACTTAATGTGATTTGATTGTGATTGATTGTATTAAATATACTCAATTGTTTAAATGGCAGCCTCAGGAGAGGCTGAGTGTGTTGAGTAATCAGGCCACAGTATATGGGCTCCTCCAAACTATATTTACAGATTAAATCTAAAGACTATTATCCACTTTCATTTAAAAATCAATCTCTGAATCTTTGTCTTCCTCTGAGTTTGCTGTGGATTGGGGGAGAATGGATACTTGTTAATGCAGCACCCGGAGGTCACTGGCCCACACTCCTCTCCCTGCTACTTAATCTCCCGGAAGAGCGTTCATTCAGAGTGGGAAAACCTTTCCTCTGTTTCCTCCTCCTTTGTCTTACTCTTTCTTTCTTGCAATCTTTTACTGCAAGCGTTTTTTCTGTGTGTGTATGTTTCTCTCTCTCTCTCTCTCTCTCTCTCTCTCTCTCTCTCTCTCTCTCTCTCTCTCTCTATGGGTGCTGTTCCAGTGTGCTCCAGCAGGAAGAGCTGTTCCTCATTGTGAGGTGTCTATACATCCCACTGGCCAACTGCTTGCTAGAAAGCAGCACTCTCTCTCACCCTCTCTCTCTCTCTCTCTCTCTCTCTCTCTCTCTCTCTCTCTCTCTCTGTGTTCCCGTTCGCCCTAGAGACCCGCTGCAGCTGGACTCCAGGACTCCTGCTGATTTCAAAACAAAGAGCATCTCTGTCAGCCTACCTATCTCTGTGTAGTATACAAACAATAGGATGGTGGCGGAGCGTAGCAGAGGACCTATCGTTCAGGATCTTCAAGGCCTGCTCCTGCCAAATCCCGCCCTAGCTTCACCTAATCTGATCTGTGTGTGTGTCTGTGTGTGTGTGTGTGTGTGTGTGTGTGTGTGTGTGTGTGTGTGTGTGTGTGTATGTGTGTGTGTGTGTGTGTGTGTGTGTGTGACATGTGTGTGTGTGTGTGTGTGTGTGTCTGTGTGTGTGTGTGTGTGTGTGTGTGTGTGTGTGTGTGTGTGTGTGTGTGTGTGTGTGTGTGTGTGTGTGTGTGTGTGTGTGTGTGACATGTGTGTGTGTGTGTGTGTGTGTGTGTGTGTGTGTGTGTGTGTGTGTGTGTGTGTGTGTGTGTGTGTGTGTGTGTGTGTGGGGTGTGTGTTTGCGTGTGTTTTTGTAGTTATATGCCTGGGGTGTGTGTTTATGTTTGTCGATGTGTTTGTGTTTGTGTGTGTTTAAAGAAATATGATTTTTTTTGCATATGTGTGATGTGTCACTGAAGGCTGGGAGTTTTATGCTTGGGGTGTGGGGTAGGGTCTGCACTATCCCTGCGTCTGTGTGTGTGTTATCGTGCCTGCCAGATCAAACGAGAGCGGGAGTCAATAGTTCCCATCTCCCTAAAAGAAGAGAAACAGCTTCCATTCATTTCCTCCTCTTGATGTTAATAAAACATCCCTGTGGGCCGTATAAAGAACAGGGGGCAGGGTCGTGGTGATTAAGTGGTTGTAAAGACATATTCAGCAATGAAAGCGCTTGAAAGGTTTGATGTAAACCTTGAAAATTGTGCTGTTTTTCCCCAAGTAGGCTAAATAAATGAAAAATATCATAATGAACAAAATTGAGGTGTGTCGTGAGTTGTCCTGTTACCATGGGTAACCAGTCATCGATCAGAAAGAAAGTTAACTGTGACTGGATATAAATATAAGTAAAAAATAATAATACATAACCGACAAGAGTAATGCTAAAAGCCTCAGTTCTAAACCACATTAAAACTTAAGTAGGCCCTAAAAAGAAACTATAGGAAATGATTACCTTTAAGGCGTTATGTTGTAGAATCCTGTAGATTGAAAAAAAAAGTACTTAATTATTGATTGGGAAATAATTATGCTGCCATAGCTTATACAATTGGTACTTCGCTTTATCAGCTTTCTAACCTCAGTGGACTGTATTGATCGACCACAAACAGCCATGTTTGGTCAATGATGGGAGTTGGCGGAGGGTAGTCTGAAGTCGTTCACGTGTGCAAAATCTCAGGTCAAACAAAAAATACTACATCATTGTGCTGTTGGAGCTCTTTGAAGATCTCAGCATATCAGCATACACATACTTACAACTTTCTCACTGATCATTCATGTACACAAACTGTACGATCTGTGCTCTGCTGTATTGAAATCGCTCTCTTGGTCATAAGCCAGACACACACAAACAGACGCACACATGCACAGGAGAAAGGTGAAAGGGGTTCATGTAATACTCATGTTTGTGTGTGTTTTGTGAGTGTGTGTGTGTGTGTGTGTGTGTGTGTGTGTGTGTGTGTGTGTGTGTGTGTGTGTGTGTGTGTGTGTGTGTGTGTGTGTGTGTGTGTGTGTGTGTGTGCCTGTCTCTTCATGTCATTAAACAGTGTTGTACAGTGTGCCTTTCATGGTATATTTCATTTTAAAACAAAGTACATCAAGAATTGCATAACTGGATGGAATAAGGAGGGGACAGTGTTTGACTCCCACTCAAAAGGTACTGGCTTACTTCCCCAATGTTTGCAGCCTAACCTGCATATTATTAAGGAAAAATAAACAAAGGGAAAGTGTGTGTCTTTGTGTTACCCGTACATGTGTAGGTTTGTGAGGTGTGTGAGCGTGTAAGAGCATACCTACAAGGGCATATGCAGGCATTCTTTTGTAATACAAGTCACGCCAGTGTACGCCGTCTGCGGCAGGAACGTAGGTAGCACCTTGGAGTCCCACTATGTAGAAATTAACCCGCAACACCTGCATAGCCCTGCACAAACCACACTCCCACGCAGTGAGAGCTTTCGTTGTTTCAATATCAAAAGTAGTAGGGAGAGAGAGTCTGTTTTCCGCTGTTTTGTTTAATTGGTGTGTGTTGCTCTTCGCACCTTCCCCCCAGCCCATTTCTTCGTGTTTTTGTTATGACATTCCTTTAATCGACACAAACACTGACTCTGATGGTGTGTTCAGTTCCAACAAAGTCCAACGCTCCATTAGCACTTGCTGCCAAACACAACCCTTAAGGCTGCAACCGTAGCTTACAATGCAGCCGGTTATCTCGGGTCAGAGCCCAGCTAGAGAGTGGCTATCGGGAAATGAAATGTACGATGATACAATTATCGGAGCCAGGTGCTCTCACACATCACTACCTCCCTGGGATGGAATTTAGCACGTTCAAATTGTTAATGCAACCGTGACGCATTATTTTTATTTCATTTTTATTTATTTAACATGGACGTTTCTGTCTCTGGGATCAGTATAGAGTATATCAGTATAGATCAGTGTGTCCTTTTTATATTTGTATGCTGTGTGTCTCCAGGGCCCCGTTTCCCAAAAGCAGCGTTAGCCTAAGTGGATCGTGAAGTGCGTTGTACGAGCATCGTACAGTTTTCACACCGTTTGCCGAAAGCATAGTTGGTAACGAACGCCGTGAAAACGCTCGTAGCTAACGAGGACTCCAGGGGTACTCGTAGGATGCTAAGAGCATCGTTAGCCTACTATAGCCTCAGTGGCGTCACCAGCGGACATTCCGTGTATTGGGTGTGTTTTATTAAAACACATCCAATACCACGGAATGCCCAGCTGGCGCAATTTCGCAACCAAAACCAGTGGTTACCGCCGATATATTACTCATAGACTACTGTTAGATTTAAACAGTTAAGATAGAGACATGTTAGAAGTCAACAACAACATCATTTATTGCAGGAATTTAAAATTCCAAAAATACATGCACAGCCGAAATGTACCGATCAAACGCCACGTCACAAGGCATGTAATAAAATCTAATGATTCCATTGCTCTTGTGAGGGAGGTCGCTTTCGAGCTGCACTTGCTGTCTCCCTCTGATTTTAATTCAACAATCGTGGTTAAAATGTCCTTATATTGATCAATGACAGAAGACATAGGCTACTGTAGACATGCATCATGCTAAGACCAGCGGGTGTCGGAGAATTTCTGCAGGCGTTTTTTGTTGTGATTGTTTGCATTAAGCACTGTTGGCGCTTCGGTGAGGCTGTGATGAAGTTCGCCATTTATTGGAACGTGTCTAGACAGTAACGAACATCCCTGACCATAGTTAATCGTGTTTTTAGTCTACACTCAGATGTGAACTCATTATTGCATGCGGGTGTCTTCATTCATAAAACAATGTAAACATTCGGGAGTATGCAATAATACAAATTATTATAAAGAGGTCAGAGACTCTGTGCGCAGCCCCGCCTTCTCCAGTGAACCAAGAAAGCCTGCCCCGTGACGAACGGGGGATTTGACCTCCTCGGTTTTAAACAGGAAACTTGAGATAAGAAGGTGAAATCGCCGGGCGTGCCAAGCAGCGACCGAACCGGCTTGGCAGTGTAAAAAGACTTATAGCCTACTTCATCCTGCCCAACAATATGGGCAGGATCTAGACCAGGGGTCTCAAACTCGCGGCCCGGGGGCCAATTGAGGCCCGCGGGATGAAATATTGTGGCCCCCTACTTGACATCAAAGTTTAGTGTTATTGCGGCCCGCGCGTTGCTGTCAAACGCACATTTTTGCTGAGATGCTTGCCACGCTTTTTTATCACTTGTGATAGGACGACCAGATGTCCAGACGAAAGCCAAAGGACGCACAAATGTCCCGGTTTCCACAAACCACTATGAAATGTCCCCTGTTGTCAGCGATTACATAGCGAACGTGATCTAATTATAGCCCGATCATTAACTTAGATTGAGTCAGATGTGCTACATTTTTTTGTGGAATACTTGATGTGGCCCAGCCTGACCCAGACTCTACCTCCAGCGGCCCCCAGGTAAGTTGAGTTTGAGACCCCTCATCTAGACCATGCTCTCCTAATCAGGTCAGCAGTAGCCGTGTGTCAATGCCTAGCCTCTGTGTTTGAATTATGGGCCGTTGCATTTTTTATGTCTACAAATATTCTAGAGAGTGCGGGCCAATCAATGAAACCTTATGCGGAATCAGATAAAGTCGGCTCTCCCTGCGGCGCAAAGCACGTTTAAGAAATCAGCACATTAAAACAAATGTAGTAGTCACACAAGCTACGCACACTGCATTCAGGATTAGGACTGATGCATATGTCGGCCTAGGCCTAATCAATTGTCTTTTAATATCTTTGGCATTCATATTATTGCAGTCTATTCTTTGCGTAGGCTACTCTGCTGTTGGCCTTGATGGGGAGATATTTTAACCCTTTTTAACCCCATTTTCCTGCAACATTCCTGCGTCTCCCCCTCCTACATAGCCCGTTTCAGCACCATGTCAGTGGACAGTTACAATCCTACGAACGTCGTGAGTGCAGTGAACGCGCGTTCATGTTAAGAGGAGTTTCGGGAAACGCTCCAAAGAAATTTACGTTGGATCTTGGGATCCATCGTAAGAATGACCGTACGAGCGTGGATCCATCGTTATCGGGAAACGGGGCCCAGGTGTGTGTGTGTGTGTGTGTGTGTGTGTGTGTGTGTGTGTGTGTGTGTGTGTGTGTGTGTGTGTGTGTGTGTGTGTGTGTGTGTGTGTGTGTATGGTCATGATCCCAGGGTCAGTCTGAACACAGGAGGTCTATGTTTTGTCTTCTCTATCTGCTCAGCCTTGAAGACAAAGGCTCTCTGTCTGCTCTTGTCAGCATATCTGTTCTCCGCCACGCTTCCTCTCTCCCCTCCCTTCTCCGCCACCTATCAGCAAAACTACCTCGCCTTGCAACTGGACACAGGCTGCTGAACCTCCGCACCCAAGCCCTCCTTCACAAGTCTGTCTCTCTCTGCGAACTCCAACAGACTGAAAAACTCCTTCGTCTCCCGTGCCATTAAACTGTACAACACCACACTCTGAGGTAAACGGCGGCCAAGGAGGATGGAGGTTGGGGAGGAGCATCAGGCCGGACCCACTACATAACATTACACTGCATATCAACGCAACCTGTCTGACACGGTTTTCTTCCACTGTTTTTATGCACTCTTTACGTACTCTCTCATGTAAATACTTGCTTGCATAGTATTTCTTCTTGCATATTACTTAACTGTGTATGTAACTGTAACTGTGTACGGAATTCCTGCCAAACCGCACGGATTCCGTACGGTTTCCGTGCGGTTTAGCACTTCTACCGTGCCACTCTAGGGCCAGTTTGTGGCCTTCTTGGCTTTCCATACTTAAGGAGGTATCTTCACTAGCTCGCCACTCCTTCGTCAAGGGGAATTCGATCCAGATTATCAAGGGTTTCAAAGGACTCAAAAAAACCTAGCCAAGACTCCGCCGAAAATAATACAACTCCCGGCGCTTGTTCATCAATTCCCTCTCTCTCACTTTGGTTTTGTTTCACTTCAACTTCTAATCCGTTTTTATACAGCTTTATAACTGACACTTTCTACAATTTGACTCGTTTTCTCAGCTCGTTTTACTTGTCTGCTGGTGTTAGCGTTCTGGCTGCGCGCGCATTGACGACAGCAACGTGAAAGGCGGGGCTTACTTCCCTCTACCAATTAGGAGGTCTGTATTCTTAGATACAGCCAATAAGACTCCAGTATGAGCAAAATCTCTGATGGACAGCTTAATAACCCAACAGGTAAACAATATGAGAATTAAGGGAATAGTACAGACAAAGTACATAAAGGGGAAACTTTGAAAAATAAGTATATAATATGGAAATAAAATAATATAACAGGGCCCAATTTTCTACTGCGTTACAGTTGGAAAGGAGAAAAATAGTTGGTTGGATGGACAGGTGTATGGTCCTAAACAGCCTTAACAGTAAATAAGAGGATCCTATTGACTTATTCATTTTGTTCTTGCTATGTAGCCGAGAGGGTTTCTCGAAGCTAGTGTTGACTCTGTCTGGTTTCTGTGCAGTGAATCACTGCAGGAGAGCTGTCACTTGCTCAGGAGACAAGCCAACAACATGCCAACGACTCCGCTCTGATGTGGCGACAAGAAGCCCTTGAGCAAGGTATTAACTGTCACATATTGGAGGATCGATATTTTCCCCCAGTTGTTTCAGTATCAGGGATGTATAAGTTCCGCACAGTTATTCCGATTCCTGCACGGTGTTGAAGGCTTCAAGCTAGTGCTAATGGCTTCTAGCGAGGGCTACTGCCTTCTAAAAAGTGCTAACAGAGAGGCCTTTGTTTTGGGTGGATTGGGTGGATTAAAGCTCAATCCACCCAAAACAAACCCTCCCTAATTATACCGTGCTTCCCCAATGATAAAACAACAGCTTGTCATCTTATAAAAATAGTGCCTATTGTTCATTGTTGATTTGCTGGCGGGAGTCGATGTGTAACCAGGGTTGTGCTGTTATGGCAGGTATCTAGCACCTCGCCTCTGTGCCTCGTCTCTCTATTTCCTTCTCCCATGATCCATCAATCAATTATTCCTGTACTCACTGCACTGATATCTCAAATATTATCCCTTCCAATGTTAACGATCACTCTCTCTAGATGGAGACAGAGAGGGAGAAGCCAGAGAGATATCTTGTACAGTCCATTCCACAGGACCATTGCCATAGTTACAGGAGAGTTTGTGTGGCTCTGCAAAAAGGCACGGGATTATGCAAGCATACATTAGAGGGGGTTTATCAAACAGTAGAAAAGAAAAAAGTTTCTTGTTTTGCAGAACGTGTTTTGTAACTTCTCCGTCAGTTTTCCCGTGGAACGGGAATGATTTTAGAAAGGACTTCCAGATCAAGTTATACTTAATTACAAAACGGGTGGCTTAAATCAAGCGATCTGATTGGTTCCTAACTGTTGTATAATGGGCGCATACCTAACTGCTATGAAGTCCAATCAGTTTGCAGAGATCCATATCACGCCGCGCCTGGAACTAGAAACAAATTATTGTAATTAAAATGTCAAAGAATACAACAGTGTTTTTACTAGTGTGTGTCGATGTCATTTTGCCAGTTTTATAAAAGCAATAGCATAGTTCACTGAAGCCTAAAAAATGTTGATTGATGGAGAGTGTGGAAATTTTGTTTTTCCGGGAGTGAGCTAGGCAATGGAGAGAGGTCCAGGACACAAACGAAAGCAATTGGCACTCAGTGAGTGAACTGCTTGATAGTCTAAATTGCCGGCGAACCAAGCTACCATCTCTAGCCTAGCCTTCTCTCTGAAGGACGCTACAGTGTGTTGCATTGCAACCGCCATGCTCTTTGCAGGCAGCCAGGAGGAACTACATTTTTACGGTTAAAAAATTGCTTTTTTGACTTTCTTATTTTTCCAAAATTTAGTGTGTCTATGACTTTCATTTCGCCATACTTGTAACCGTTAAAAAGCATTGGCTCACTTCAGTCTCTGGAATATGCTCATTATACCACTGTTAAGGGGTGTTGTTCGGCCCGACGTGTAAGGAGGGACGGCGGACTGGCTTTGTCCCCAATCCTGTTTGAGATATTCATGGACAGGATATCGAGTCGTAGTCGTGGTGAGGAGGGAATGCAGTTTGGTGGTCTTAACCATTTTTCCTTCATAATTAACTCATCTTTAACTACTATGACTACGTCATATTTATATTTCTTCCGTTAGTGTTCTTGACTACAAATGTTTAATTTTCACAGAATTTCAAAGATTTTTCAGATATATGCTTTGAAGAAAGCCCTTAATTCACTTGAGAAATGTGTGCTTGGAGTTTTCTGGATGTGTGCCTATCAATAGACATTTTGACCATGTGAATGAGGCTGCAGTTCAGGTTTATAAGTGGAACATCTTTCCTTAAATATGACAATTATATGTTATATTTATAGATCGTCCATTAGTGTGTTCTTGACTTTTAATTTTGCTCGGACCCCGTTAATCCACTTGTGGTTAGATTTTGTTATTGTGACTGTCTGCCTGTGTGTCTCTAGTTAAAATTTTCAGGAACAAACACTGCCTCCTTGTGTTGTCCTAACGTGCTCTGTCTGCAATAAATCATCATCTCACACAGACATCAACACACATGCCCACATGCATGCCAGCACACGTCCGCACACACACACACACACACACACACACACACACACACACACACACACACACACACACACACACACACACACACACACACACACACACACACTTTTTGTGTCAATCCTTTCTTTCTCACTTTCATTGAAAGTTCCCATAAAAAAAGCTCCTCAAAAAGAAGGGTTTACTAAGCAACTTCTTATAAACTGGAGTGGTATTTGCTGCCTTCACCTTTAGAGCAACATTTTACAAAGTGGCTTTTTACATTCCTGAGATATAAAGTGTTGATATCTCGTTTCCTTCTTCCAAAACATTTAGCGATTCAGGAATTACTTTTCATTCTGGTGTGATGACATGTGATGTTATGTCCGAGTTGAAACCTGTACTTGACTCGCCATTTCCAAATAAATCTGGTTCCTTCTTTTAATGTGTAAATGTGTATCTTTGAGTTCTGTTATAGTACTATAGAAGACATATGCTAGCATTTGGATAGTACTGTAGAAGTACTTTGCAGAGGTAGTATTGTGGAGTATTATGATGGTACTGTAAAAGTCCTTTGATAGAACTAGAAAAGTACGAAGTACTTTGCAGTGGTAGTATTGTGGAGTAGTGTGATGGTACTTTAGACATCCCGTGATAGCATTGTCATAGATCTGTAGAAGTACTTTGCAGTGGTAGGATTGTGGAGCATTGTGATACTGTAGCAGTCATGTGATAGCATTGGGATAATACTGTAGAACTACTTTGTATTGGTAGCATTGTGAGACAACTGTAGAAGTCCCGTGATATTATTGTGATAGTACTGCTGAAGTACTTTGCAGTGGTAGGATTGTGGGTGAGAGTAATGTCCAGTTATTCTCTTTCTCCTCTTCAAAACTTGCTCACCAATCCCATCAGTTCAAGCTACAGTGTTATCCCTATGAAAAGGAAATGATAGAAAGACTGACATGACAAAATGAAAGGTGAAAGGTAACAAAACTAATTTTATTTCTCTGTCGGGATCCCTTCCATAATGATAGAATATTATCTTAACCTCTCAGTGGCAAAATAAATTACTTTTAGAGGACATACATTGACGCAACGACATTGCCCCAAAGGATTACATTTCAGCACTCTTTTGGGAATTACGGCTAGTGTTCTCGCTCAATACTGCGCCAATTCAGAAGAAGTTGTCCACATTAGACCCTTAGACCCCAAATGATCTGAAAATATGGTCCAAGTTGAACAATCCCGGAAGTTTTCTTCATTTTACTACACAATGATGTGAATGAATTTTGGAGGAAGAATGGATGCAGAAAACCTCAAATAACCCTAAACAATGAATAAAAGGTTGGAGAAAAGAAGGTGGGAAGAGCAGGGGCTTGGTTTATGAGATGTTAGATATCAGTCAAAAGCTTTGAAAATAATCATGAGATTACAGGAACGCTGGCCGCGTCCTACCGTTCAAGTGTCAACGCATTTGCGAGTCTCCAATTGTCTTGAGTGGGATGCAATAGTTGACTGGTAAGGCCAAGAGCTCTTTCACTGTGTTGGTTTAAACTTGTCGGGGGTGTAATTCAAAGTGTAGTGTTTGTGATCAAGGAGATTTTATGAAACAATCAAGTCAGCTTCCCGCCCTTAATCCTGATATCCATACTCTGTAGTTTTGTTGTTTCGTTCAATTATTATGTATTATTTATCACTTTATTTCGTTGCTTCCTTTTATCAATGTGCTTTTAGATTTTTAACATTGGTTGAATTTAAATATAATAACCTTGTGATTCTCAATGGCATTCCATCAGGCCTTTGGAATCCTTTCTTCTGTTCATTTGTCCCTTGTTAGAAATCAACCTGAATTGTAGCAGTTTGCCATTATATCCTTCTGCTCATGTATTCATATATTGTTGTCTCTATGTGTTTAAAGCGTTCTTTGGTCCCTTGAAAGAACCATATGAATCCAAGAAATTGGTATTATTATCATTAACAGGCCTAATGACCAATATTTCCATTCTTAATCATTCTTTTGATGAATAAAACCGGTGACCGGCAGAGCTATTCTTTTCCGTTTATTGACTAATTGACAGAAGATATGAGCGAGAGTAAGATAGTTTGCTTGTCCTAGCAGTTAAACCAAGCGTGACACTCTATCAGCGGGCACTTTGTCCTGTGTACATACTCAACATACCGTACTGCTAAATACTCAACCGCACTCGTCTGAAGAACCCTTTTTGGCTTCATGGTTTCCTGTTGCAGTGTGTTAGGTTACATAATTAATGAATTCTCACTCAGAGCAGGTTGGTGCAATTAGGCCGAGCTTTATGAATTCAAGGCTGTTTTTTAAACATCAGGGGAATTAAAGGTGTGTTTAGTGAGTTAATTTAGCTAAATACCCTTTAACAAGCAATGTTTTTGTTGGACTGATGTTTAAGGCTATTTTTTGACAAATTTCACTTCATACAGTATATAATCTATTGATTCCACGCATGTATGTTTATTGTTTTAATGGGACATAATAGGTAGCCTTATATTACCTGGAGCTCTTTCACTGGGTTTTTTTTAACTCGTCAGTGGTGTAATTGTTGTTAATTGTGTTAATTGTGTAATTGTCGGGGACACTTTTATCAATCAGTCGCCTGGCGATCAAGTTTTCCTCTCTACCAAAGGCCTTTCTACTACCCCGTGGGCCCAAACTCATATCATTACCTTTTTCTTTGTGTACCTTGACAGTTCCCATAAACACTAGTTCTCTGACTATCACCTGACCCCCCCCCCCCAACGGTGTCAGGAGCCAAGGAGCCCGCAAACTTGATGACAGACGAACCGTCGGGAGATGATTAGGAGACGAGATGTCAGGACTTTGAGTGAGAGCCAATAGTGAAGCGCTGAGGTGTGTCCATTAGTTAACCTGCCATGTTGGACCTGTTGGATGGGGGGATGACAGATGGTCATCAACCCTCCAGTCAGCCACCAAAAAGCATATCAGAACCAACAGAAGACCCCAAAAGAATCACGCAGCTGAGGTGTAATCTAGAGGAGTTGCTAGTTGTTGTTTTTTTGGTAGCACTTACAGCTGTATCAGGACCTACTTTATAGAACAAAAATAAGTACTTCCTACCAGCTGTACATTGTATGAACTTTCAACATAGTTAATAGTTTTACAGGGAGGGTAAAATAAACTGAATGTGTTTGAAAAGAGCTGAATTCAGATGTCACCCTCTAGCCTTGCGAGACCATCCGGATATTCACCTTTGCGTTTCACAATGAATGTCAGTCTGGTCTTTACTGGACACCAATTTATTTTGAATAGTATTTTTTTTGTTATTCATTAATTGAAACTCGATCAATCTTTGATCGTATCAGACTTTTTTTTTTTTAAATCAAGGCAAGAATCCTCTGCCGAGGAACCGAATGGGAAGTTGGAAGATTGGGATGAGAGTAACGTATCCTTAATAACATTATTAATATACATATTTTATTTATTCATTAAAACACATTTTATTTCTTTGCCTCCCTTGTAAAGCACATTTTATAGCAGTTTTGCAAAAATATATGTATCAATAAAGTTTGTTGGATTTATTGCCAGTCAAACCCTAAGACTTCTCAATTTTACCCATAATGATCTTGTTCCACGTCAGGGTGGATCGGGGGTTCCAGCAGGGGAGTGGGGCTGGTATGCGGAGGTCTCTATGGCTGGGTGGATGGCCCAGCATGGATCTGCTAGGAGAGGCTGATGGTCTCGTTTCCCTCCTCTCAGGGTCACCTGGAGGTCCTGGTGGATCGCTGCCCACCTTCTGTTTGTGTTTATTTCAAGGTATTATCCCATGCCCCCCCCCCCCCCCCCATTCCTCTTCACCACATCCTTCTGTCCATTTTCTCTCTCTCTCTCTCTCTCTCTCTCTCTCTCTCTCTCTCTCTCTCTCTCTCTCTCTCTCTCTCTCTCTCTCTCTCTCTCTCTCTCTCTCTCTCTCTCTCTCTCTCTCTCTCTCTCTCTCTCTCTCTCTCTCGACATACACATTCCTCACCTTTCTCATGCCTTACTCTATCCTCGTATAGCTGTTTCATTTGACATTTCTTTCTCGCTTTAACTCGTTTATTCTTTGTATGTTCATTAAAGCTTTTCTCCAACAAATCGTTCTTATCCTGTCATCTCTCTCATCATCTTTCTCTCACTCTGTCACTATGCTCTCTGACCACTAGAGTATTTGTTTGTCTCTGTCCTATAAATTCCTCTTCTTCTTCCTCTCACTACTTCCATCCCTCTCTTTTTGCTCCAGTCCTTTAAACCACTCCTCAGCTCTCCTCTTCTCTCCTTTCTCGTATCTCTCTCTTCCCTCCATCTCCCCCTCTCTCCCCCCTCTCTCCCTCTCCATCCCCCTTCCTTTTCTTCTCCTCCCTACCCTCACATCCTCTTCCATCCCCTCTCCTCCTCTCATCTATCTACAGCCCCCCCTCCACCATTTCCCCCCTCTCCTCTCCTCCTCTCTCTCTCTCTCTCTCTCTCTCTCCACAGGCCCATGTGGTCTCTCGTTCTCTCTGTGGTGTAAATGTCAGCTTTCTCTACCTTGGCCAGGACACAAGGGGCCTCCAGCCTAGCGGATGCTGCACCTACTGTTTCGTCCTTAAAGGAGAAGCATCCCCCGCCACCCTGCCCCCTGTCACTCCGTTTGAAACGAGAGCTTTTTCCGAGCCATTCTCCATTTTCTTAGCTTGACGTATATCGCTCATGTGATAACCCAAACAATGTTCTGCCGTTTAGTGTGCTTTTCTCCGACCAGTCAGCATGGGAATGGGGGACAAACCAGCAAGGCAGCAAGACAACTACCCCATCACCATTCGCTCAAAAATCCTAATTTTCTAGATATCGGTTTTTACTGACTGTTTTGAGAATAGGTTTATAGCTATTTTTCTTCCCTGTTTAAAACGTGTCTTCTGGTTAATCGTTCTTTCTCCTGCTTCACAAATCGCTCAACATTTTAAGTGATCAAATATTTGTTCTTGCCCAACAGTTTGACCTCACAAGAAAGGAAGAGATATCTTTATTTCTGGATTCAAACACCAGGGTGAAAATAAGGTGTTCAGGCGGGATTAAAAGTGTCCATAGAAAGAGCAGATGGAGACCAATGGTTTGGGGCAGCAACGGCAAGAGCATCATCAACCTTTGTTTTTAAACACAAATAACGCCTCCAATATTTGCAGATGCCAACACAATCTTTTTCACTGTGTTCATAAATTCATTCATACATCAATTAAATTCATACATAGATTCAAATTAATTTATAAGGGCAAGCTTTTTGATCTTTGTGATCGTGCCTTTATTTTTTGTGTTAATTACACATGAATGAATTTAGGTTTTGTGAAGTATGGGATTTGGGAAATGAGGGGTTTGCTTTGGAAATGATTTAGCATAATATTGTTTTTAAAATATTGTTTTTAAAATGCAGGTCAAGATGTCATCAGACGTCTCTCTCCCTCTCTTTATCCCTCTGTCTCTCTCTTACTGCCACTCTCTCTTTCACTCCTTTTTTCTCTTTATCTCCCCCTCTCACATGCACAAGCACGCGCACACATGCTCACATACCGTCACACACACACACACACACACACTCACACACACACACACACACACACACACACACACACACACACACACACACACACACACACACACACACACACACACACACACACACACACACGCACCACACACAGGAAGTAGTTTTGCCAGGGCTCCTGGAGAGTGCAGGGCGGGAACACAGCCCACAATCTGGAGGAGCTGGGGGCCATGTGTGGGGGGGGGGGGGGGGGACTTGTGAGAGTGGGTTTACGATGGGGGGGGGGTTGTGTTTGTGTGGGTTTATATGGTGTGCTTGTGTTTACGTGTGTGCACAAACCCACACACACACAGACACACACACACACACACACACACACACATTAAGTATAGTAACATGTATAAACATTAGTGTAAATGAACTGTGAGTACGTATGAGAGCATGACTGTCTTAACTGAGTGTGTGCGTGTGTGTGTGTGTGCGTGTGTGCGTGTGTGTGTGTGTGTGTGTGTGTGTGTGTGTGTGTGTGTGTGTGTGTGTGTGTGTGTGTGTGCCATGGAGGAGGGACAGTGTCTACCAGGGAGGAGGGAGGAGGGGAGAGGCAGTCAGAGGTGTCTCTTCACCACTCTGGTTCACACAAGTTTAGCGGTAGCGCGCTAGGTACTTAGAACACTCTTTTGACAGTGTGTGAGCGTGTGTATTTGTGAGTCCTCATCATGGAGCCTACTCCAGACGGCTACAGTGGTTCACCGCTGCTCCTCTCTTTGCTGTCCAAGGATTCCTGAAGGCTCCCAAGAAGAACAGAGAGAAGACAGACTGAGAGAACACTGAGAGAGAGAGAGAGTTAAAGCGTGGGGTGAAAGCGGGGGACTTCACTCAAGCGACCGTTTGGGGCGATCGAGGGAGACTTTACCTGAGGAACGGATTTGGAGAAACTCAGGTGAGTGAGTGGAGTTGTTTTTCAGCTGCTTTATAGATTACTTTGAGAATAATATAAGACCATCCAAATGGGACTCCATACATGGGACTTTAAACATAAACTATACATGTTTGTGTTAATATTATCTGCAACACGTGTAGGATATATGTTGACTGTCATGGTATGTGTGCTAGTGAACCTTATAACATTGTCCCCAAGCGGTTTGACTTGTTGGCGTCTGTAGAATGGAAGACAGTAAAGTGGACACATGTCAAAGCGTGTAGTGGCAGGTCTTATATTTCCAGTCGGCAGTCTGCAAATACTGTAGTGTCCCTCCTTTCTAAAGCCTGAAGACTCTCAAACTGACTTAAAAGTGACTTAGCGGAAAGAAAATACTTGTAGAGGGAAATGTTTTCCGGTTGAGAGCAACTCATAAGAACCCCTTTGAATACATGTTTAGTTGAATGGGAAGGGGGGGATGAGCTTTGGGGTGGGCGGGTGACAATTGCAAATTAACGGCATGCGCATTTGGTGAGGCCTGTGTCAACAGTGTTAGGCCTACCGGTTGTCGGCTCAAAGACGGGGTTATTCAAAGTTTCTCCACAGTCGGTTGGTCCCTGAAATGTATACATACGCAGATCCTGGTTTGGTTTTGAGTATTATTTGACACATACCGCCCCCCCCCCCACAACCATCATGGATGCTGTGATGAATGGACACAGGAACAAGCGTTGTAATTTCTATGACTTTCTGAACAGGTGGACTGAAGAGCATGTCTAAACATCCCTGTGTATCCTGAAACCTGTCTTTGTACTGATCTCCATACCAGCTGTTGTTTGAATCATTTCTTTTTGTATTATTACGTTGACATTTTCATTTAGCAGACGCTTCTAGACAAAACTGTGACAAAAAAGTTGAGAACAATGAAAGAATATATAAAGAATTTGAGTATCTTAAAAAAACATATTGAGTTTCGCAACCTATTTGAAACAAAATACTTGACAGGGTGCGGTTGTTTTATTAGCCATAGGATAATTATGATAATCATAATAATAATTATTACTATTAGTGGTAATTCAACAATTAGAGAAATATAACATATGAAAGTGTTTCAAATTCCACAACTATTGTACATTTGTAAAATGCCATGAGGCCTACAACTACAACAGGAATGGTTCAATATCATCATTACGTCTACAACGCATTTCATATTGTTTAATACCACAATTACAACTCAATATGCACGAGAATGTACGTAAATAGCACAGAAACTGAAGGCCTTTTTGACATTGACTGGTGGTTTTCCACATGGCTTTGCCTTGTTTCGAATTTGTTCCTAGTTCATTTGACATTTTGTTATATCCGTCTACATACGCGCTTGGGGTCAGTCTAGGTTCTAAAAGGATCCTTTGTGATTTAAATGTTTCTTCCGTCTCCCATTGGGTTTCTGGGAGTTTTCTATTTGAGGGTCTAGTTTGTGTCGTTATATCAAACAATTCTGTTACTGGGGAGGCCTGCAAGGCTGAATGATAAAGTACTATTCCAGTCGCACGAATGAGATGGAGTTGGTGATATTGAATTTAGTCTCATCAAGTGCTTTATAAGCATGTGTATTTTCAAGACAATTCAAACGTTGAATGCATAGTTTCTCTCTTATCTCGTTAGATGGCTTTTAAATGATGCAATGGAATATTTGGGCCAATCTCTGGCTGATAAGAGTTCAGATTGACTGAATTTCTATTTGGCAAAGGTAATAGTCTTTGTCTAGTGCTCTTTAGGTCTTTATGAGTGACTTGCTAACAAGCTGGCTGATGTTTGAGTGGGCTGAGAAATGAGATGAGTAGAGATAACGAATTGGACCCCTAATGTAGAAAGTGCAAAGAGTAATTATCCTGCATTATTACCCACACACTCTTGTCCAATTATCAAGCCAAGACAGGTTTGTTTAAAATGTCTGTTTGGACAGCTACAGTCGCAGAGTGCTTTCCAGGTCCACGTTTATTTGAATAATTAAATATGTTAATAACAATTAGCTTAGTTTAGAGCTCTGATAAATAAGCAAAAGTTGTAAGATCAGGCAAACAAAGTTCCTAATATCATAAGCACAAATTCAGGAGACCTGACTAATGGATCCAGTGTTTAAATCAATTTGGCATTAAGCCTGAATGAACATTGACCAGGTTACTTAAGGTTTTGAATGTGCTGTGAGCATGTGGCGATGCCCAGGCCTGGTCCTACATGCTGAGCTGGTGCTCAAATTCACCAGTGAGTGAACTGACCATCGTAGCTGGGTCAGAGGTACACCCACTGGGAATGTGCTTAGACCCTCTACTTAAAATACTACCTTAAGGCGCCGGGGACCCCTGAGGCTTTCTGTGAAAGTTAAAAGCTATGCCCCCACCGCGCCCACACACTGACCTCACCCTGATAAACACAGGCTTCAACGTTGCCTGAAGACGGTAGGACAGTGGGACGCCGGTCTGGGGTTACACTCTCGCAAAGCCTCTCCTTAAATACTCATATAGAATCCCTCAGGTGTGAATCTAAAACAGTACAGAGAAGACTGCAGAAAAGCACGCAGGAGGTTGCAAGAGCTGGCGAAAGACTTAGAAACATCGTCTGTGTCTGTTGAGTAATACTCTCCCCTCGATCAAGGTCATTTCTGCCGAAAGTGCCGATAAGGGTAGCGATAAGGCCACATCTGATCGCTCAAGGCTCTATGACAGCGCAGGCAAACTCACACAAATGCACTGTTGTATGTGTATCAGTAGACGCACAGCTTCATCTGAATAGAGAACCAGAAGGGGTTGGCATGCCGCAAAGCGATATTCCTGGTGTTGAGTCCTGATGTTGATTGAACAGTTCCCGCTCTGAGGACCTGGGAGAGGTCGGTCTTGAGGTCCCTACTTAACCCTGAAATGCTTGAGATAAGTGTTATTATCCCATGACAAAACCCTTGATGCCTAGCCCGGATATCAGATGTCTGCTAACACAGGTTGCTGAACTGACCAGCTAATATACTTATTAAAATGCTTTTACCTTTTAGAGCAAAGACAAAAGCACTTCTGGTAGTAGGTTATGTTTACACTGCCAAATCTTACAGTGTAAACATACAGTATTGTATTGCAAATAGAATTTCCCAAAAATGTAAATGTTGAATGTACATTTAAAGAAGCACATTGTAAGAAAATGCAATACATATTGTTGCTCAGGGGTTTAATTATCTCATAACAGTTAGGGAGGGTAACTTTCCTGTCTACCTTGCTAGTTTAACTGAATGTTGATAAAATATTAATAAAATATTTTTTTTATCATATATATATATTTTTTAATATTTGTATAGATCTTTCTTCATTGATCATGCATAGCATCCCGCCTGCAGAGCTAAACCATCAGTGGATGGGTAGATCGCTGATAGCAGGGCAGCTATCTGTCCTGATCTGGTGGTCGTCAGTCACGCACCTCCCCCAATGCCCCGCAACGTTTGCTTCTACTCTCTTGGTGTTTACAGAGACAGGCAGGCAATTCTCCCCATTTTTTGGACCATGACTTATCCAGACAGGAGCTTTATCTGTACACATGTAGACATCACTGAATTAGAGTAGTAAATAAACTTCAGTTGCAACCTTGTAAACCATGTCAAAGCCTTAATTACAGGCTTTTTTTCAATGCGTATACACACAGATGTTGTGGTAGTGTTTTACTAGCCTTCCAAATTAACCACACAGCAGATCCAAATCTGTGCAAACACTTACATCTTCATGCATAGACATACTAAGACACACACACACACACACACACACACACACACACACACACACACACACACACACACACACACACACACACACACACACACACACACACACACACACACACACACACACACACAATTAGGTTGAATTGAACATACGGTAGTTTGCATCTTCAAGTTGGAGGCGCCTTGTGAAACTCCAACCAAATTCATTTAAATAAGCAACAGGCTGCAGTTTTATACATTTATATTAGCTCAGGAAAATATTTTTAATTTAGACCTACAGCACTGCCAATAAATTGTTTATTTACATAATTCTTTCTTTCTTTCTTTCTTTATCTTTTTCTTTGCAGTTGTGATCAGGGGAATCTATCCCCTTTCTCTCTCTCATCCTCCCTCTCCCTCCCCCCTCTCCCATACCTCTCTCTCTCACTCTCTCTCCTTTAAAATATGTACTATATATAGATATATATAGTACATATGTTGTGGAGATCTGTAATTAATAACAACTGCAATTTGTGCAGACCCCCAGGGACAACCAGTGAGCAGTGTGCCCAGGGGCTGTGGGGGTCGTCTCCTGAAACCAGCTCGGGGCCTCCGATCCGGCTGTAAACCTTCCCTTAAAAAGCTGAAACTTCCGGGAGTACCCCAGCTAGCCACCTGTGAAACCACTGTATCAAAGCGTTTGAATGTGTGAGTACCATTAGTGACGTGAGCCTCTCTTATGGTCTAGGCTAGGGGAATGGAGGTGGAGCATTTAGTCAGGGTTTTCCCTCCTGTCCCGTTGTCACCCATCACTCTTGGACCGTCTATTCCCTGGAAACCTATTGGTATAAGCAGAGTCGAAGAGAGTTATAGAAAACTTGTAAGACTCCCCTGTGTAGACAAGTCATTGATTTATCTGATTTGTTGTCGTGGGATTAGTTTACAAGCATCATTAACATCATGATTAATTACAAACAATTACCGAAACACTATTAATACTAATAACATTCCTGTGCTCCTATACTTCCGAAAGTCGTTGTGATGGGACATCATGATGTTGATGGTTGGTTCTACATACACCATGATCAGCCAGTATGTGTGTGTGTGTGTGTGTCTGTCGGAGTGTGTGTGTGTGTGTGTGTGTGTGTGTGTGTGTGTGTGTGTGTGTGTGTGTGTGTGTGTGTGTGTGTGTGTGTGTGTGTCTGTCGGAGTGTGTGTGTGTGTGTGTGTGTGTGTGTGTGTGTGTGTGTCGGAGTGAGTGTGTGTCTGTGTGTGTGTGTGTGTGTGTGTGTGTGTGTGTGTGTGTGTGTGTGTGTGTGTGTGTGTGTGTCGGAGTGAGTGTGTGTCTGTGTGTCTGTGTGTGTGTGTGTGTGTGTGTGTGTGTGTGTGTGTGTGTGTGTGTGTGTGTGTGTGTGTGTGTCTGTGTGTGTGTGTGTGTGTGTGTGTGTGTGTGTGTGTGTGTGTGTGTCTGTGTGTCTGTGTGTCTGTGTGTGTGAGCCAGACCAGTGCTGAGGGGAAGGTTGGAGATCGAGCAGGGCTGGACATTTTGCTAAACCCTGCACCCAGAGCCATTGGGGTGGTGTTGAAATGCGATCCAGACTCAGGGAACTGAACGAGTATGTGCAGGTCCCTCGCCTCGCCCAAACCCTCGCTGGGAAAGAACACACCACAGACACACTCACATGCACAGGCACAAGCACATTAATACATGCATGGATGCTCAACCAAACACACACAAACACACAAACACAAACAAAAAGCATGGACATTGACTACAAAGCCAGTTCAGTACCTCAATGCAGTTTGGTGTGGGTTATGATGAGTTTGAATTGGACATACAAATATAGGTATGCATACATATAATAACATAGCCATTAGATATTTACTTAAATACACACACACAGTATGTACATTAATAGTTCTATAAATGCATGCATGTAAATACACAGAAACACAGAAATACAAAAACTGTTTATCAAGAATGCTGCCCATCAGGAAATGCTATTCTATCCCATTGTGTACTTCAGAAAGTTTTCCTCCCATGCTCTCAAGGAAGTGTGTTTATCTTGTAAGAGATTGAATTCCCAGTCTACTGGCTGCTATCCCATTAGTCTCTTCCATGTAGAGAAAAGACTAAGACACCACTGTTGACGACTTCAAACCCAAACATCACCTCTTATCTGATGTTGTTTCTGATACCATCCGGATAAAACACGCATACCTGTTCTTCTTAACTGGAACACCAAGCGCCAGACTATCTATCTATCTAAATATATCTCTCTTTGTATACATAGCCTTACCATGGGAGAACGGTGGTCAGAGCACCATGGAACAGTCTCGCGATGGACGATACAGCTCTCCATAACGTTTGGGCTTTAAATAAAACACCTTATCTGTTCTTTTTAGTTATTTTTCACTGGCATTCCTTTATCCCCAACTATTTTGCACAGTGTCCCATTTTAACATTGTCTTCTCAAGATATCAAATATGATTGTATATCCCACAACCTGGATAACTTCATTACATTTTTAAGTTGGAGAAGGACAAGCCAATCGCCACTTGGCTTCCTTTGGAATTTATCTCAAGGCTTAGGTGATGCACCAGTGGCAGCCAAGAAGGCTCTTTCAGGGCTAAGTGAACATAATTTTCCTGCAGAATATTGAAGGGTGGCCTTTTGGCTTTCAGCTATTGATAGTTACTGTCAGAGTTGAGCTTAGGGGCATCCCACCCATCTCCCATTAGCTTGCTTACTCTTTGCTGTCAGCTCAAGGTCTTCAGAGATTTCTGCTGCTCTGATGTCAGGGGTTGAGGCGAGCTACCTGGGCTCCGTGCTTACCTCCAGGTGGGTCCTTTTAAGTATTGTCCCCGATTTTATCTCAGGAGGAAACAAAATCAAATGCAAATAAATTGTTATAATGGGATGTGCTTGTGGATTATCAGCTTTATGTACAACCTTTGCTGAGGCTCCTAAGGCATTTCACTAGTTCCTGTTTCATCGTTTCAATTCAGAAGCCTAGCAGCTTTCTACAATCATCCCTTACAAAAAAGGAGTATATTACTTGTAAGGATTAGGCTGAAGTCACCCATGTGTGTCTGAATCACGAAGAACAGGGTGAGACTTGAATTCAGTAGGTTTCGTCCCACCTATGCTAAATCATCCTAGGTGTGTAGGTTCGACTGAGATTAAGTGAGGTACTACCAAACTCTCTGAGCTAGCAGCTGTGTAAACCAGGCCCTTTGGTTGAACTCATATCTCCTATTCACAACTGACGTAAATAATGTTAACTTGACTTTCAATAAATCCATCAAGATAATTTCATGTCAGAATGTGTGTGGGGTCTTGGAATTGCGATTGTTTGAGAAAGTGGGTTCAGTAGCTTGTGCCTGCAGGACAGCATTACTTTGTACATGAAACAATTGTTTGATTTACGTTTGGATCAGCAGAGGTCTACCTTCCCTAATCTAACCAATTCAAAGTCCCTTGTAAAACAAATCTCCACTGGTAGAACCCCCTGGCAGAGGATTATAACCAAAAACCCTGATTAGATGTATTTTCGATTTTCTAACTGAGGATTAATTATTGGGTAAAGGGTTGAGTTTGAAAAAAAAAAAAGTTCCTGAAACAATGTGCTTCTTTCTGCGCTTTTAGTTTGGTTTGGTCGAGACAAGTTGAGGCAGGAAATAAATGCCTCCCTCTAGGCTTTCCCTCGTTGCTGTTGTGTCATTGTGTGTTTTGTGTTCTCGTTGTATTCTTCACTGAGAAAAGGGACCAAGGGAAAAAAATGGGGGCCTTCATAGTTATAAAAGGTCTGGGCTCTGGTTCTCTTCTCATGTGGTGCACAGTAAGCCAACAGGTGTTAAATCCTTCAACATTCATATGTGGTGAAATTATAACTATTCAAAACCGTAGCCAACACCCTGTAGAATGGCTTTGTGTCCAAAGACCACTATCCCTACTTTCCTTCTTACTGATTCCTATTTACCATGTATCCCTCTCTCTCTTCAACAGGGTGTGGAGGGCGCATGGAAAAGCTGAATATGGCTTTTCCAAACGATGTCTTCCTGTTGGCCACCACCATCCTCCTCCTCAATACTGGGGTCTGTGATGGGAGCAAAGCGAAGGGGAAAGACAGCTCACCCTTCCGGTTCACGCATCACCTCTACAACACCACCATCAAGGAGAACTCTGCCCCTCGGACTTACGTAGAGACGCCAGTCAAGATGGGCATCCAATTGGCCGATTCTTCCTGGGACATCAAGTACAGTCTAGTCACCGGGGATGGCGATGGTCTTTTCCAAGTTGAATCTTTAACGATAGGGGATATCTGTTTCCTGCGGATTCAAACACGCAGAAGTAACTATGCGCTTCTGAACAGAGAGGTGCGGGACAGTTACGTCCTCACCGTGGAAGCCACCGAGAGCACTCATGACTTCAAGGCCAAGACCAAGGTGTCCGTCCTAGTGCTTGACACCAACGACCTGAAGCCCCTTTTCCTTCCGGCCTCTTACAACGTCGCTATCAGAGAAGACACCCCCCTAAGGACGAGCGTGGCAAGGGTCAGTGCCACCGATGCCGATATCGGAAGTAACGCCCAATTCTATTATTCCTTCACCAGCAGAGCCCATCCGTTTTCCGTGGATCCTTTCACAGGGATTGTCAGCCTTGCAAAGAAGCTAAACTATTCCCGTTCGGCTCATTACCAACTTACCATCCTAGCCGAGGACAGGACGAAGAAGATCTCCGGTGTTCAAAAGTTTGGCAATGTTGCTCGGGTATCAGTGAAGGTTCAGAAGGTCAACATTGCCTCTCCTGTAATCCCACCTGTTGGAAAGCCAGTGTTTTGGGCTGATGGGAAAATATCTGTGAGTGTCCTTGTGGAGGCAGGCATAAAGCCAGTGGAATCCTTAAGTATTGTTGGAGGGGACCCTCACGAGTGTTTTGAAATTGTCCCCGCAGGAGTAGAAGCTGGGAGATTTCAGTTGATCTCAACCAAGAGGATTATGTGGCATCAGTTTCCGTTTGGACTGAACCTGTCCCTTCAAGCTAAAGACTGCGGCTCTCCCCCCTTACTGTCATCTGTTACCGTGATCCACATTCCTCAAGATAACTCCACCCGCCTTGCTTTCCTTGAAGACACTTACATTGTTACACTTAGTGAGTTTTCCCCGCTAAAGACTCATGTGGTCATGGTTTCTGTAAACCCAGGCTCCTTTAATGTCACATTTAGCATCAAGATTAACCCAGACAGCAAGAGTTTCAAAATAAACCCCAAAACAGGGATTATTGTCACAACCAAAAAATTTGACTATGAAAGAAAGAACCGTTATGAGTTTGATGTAATGGCTAACCATGGGCAAGCTGAAACTCACGTAGTGGTGGAGATAACTGATGAAAACGACAACAGCCCAACATTTTCTCAGATTTCCTACAAGGCCTCTGTGGCGGAAAACGGCCCCGTCGGCAGCAGTGTCATACAGGTTGTTGCCGAAGACCAAGACAAAGGTAAAAACGGCATCATAACCTACGCCATCGCCAACACCGACACCATACCGTTCACCATCGACCCCTTCACAGGCCTGATCTCAACATCTGAACACCTGGACTATGAGCGGATGAAGCGTGTGTTCCATCTCAGGGTATGGGCCCTTGACAGTGGGAGTCCGTTCAGCCACGTCAGCGAGTGTGCAGTGACCATCACCATGAGCAACGCAAACGACAACATACCACTGTTAGAGAGGGTCGGCTGCAACTCCACTGTGCCACTAGATCTACCAGTTGGGAACCCCGTCGTTGAGCTGTCCGCCATTGATCTTGACGAGCTCAATCAGCTCAGCTACGTCATCGAGTCCGGGAACGAGCTTCAACTGTTTTCTATCAACTCTGTGACTGGACTCATCACGTTGAACCAGCCTATTAACCCTGTTTTAGTGGGTCATTCTTTATCTCTGAGAGTCAGAGCCACAGACGGGAAACACCACTCAGAACCTTCTGTGGTCAGCATCATTCTAACCGAGGAAGGGACCGATGCTACCATTCGCTGTCAGGAGACAGGCATCTCCAGACATCTGAAAGATCAACTGATAGAGTCTATCAAGCCAGGTCTAATGGAGCAGGATGAGGAGTCTTACTCCGATGTTCACATCATTAACAAACACTCTCCAAGGTTTGAGTCGAGCATGCCTTCCTCCATCGACCTGTCAGAGGACTACCCCCTGAATTCCACCATTGTTAAATTCATGGCCACGGACAATGACACCGGTTTCAACAGCAAGCTTGTGTATGCTATATCCAGTGGGAACGAGGATGGTTGTTTTTCTATAAGCACCTTCTCTGGAGACCTCCAATTAGTTTGCCCCTTGGACAGAGAGAGTAGAGAGTTTTACATCCTGAACATAACCGTTTATGATTTGGGGATACCTCAAACATCCTCGTGGAAATTCATGGCGGTGAACGTGCTGGACATCAATGACAACGCTCCCATCTTTGATCAGCCGAGATACGTGGTGCGCATCCCAGAGAACACAGAAGTGGACGTCAGTGTATTTAAAGCACATGCTGTAGATCTAGACTCTGAGGCCCGTGGTACTATCCAGTATTCCCTCTGTTCATCTTCGGAGGTATTTAAAGTCGATGGGCTTACCGGAGAGGTCAGTGTGACGGCAAATCTGGATAGAGAGTCAAAACCTAGATATGATCTCCAGATCGAAGCAAGAGATCAGGCCGATGTTGGCCAACAGCTGTATTCCACCATGGATCTGGTTGTGGTGTTGCAGGACGTCAACGACAACCCACCAAAGTTTGTCCCCAGAACCTACAAAATAAAAGTCCCCGAAGATGTCCCTGTGGGCACCGTGTTGGTTTGGGTGGACAGTGTTGATCTCGACCAGGGAAGTGGAGGCCTCATAACCTATAACCTCAAGAACACAGAGAGCGGGATCTTTAACCTGGACGCCTCTACAGGGTCCTTGACACTGGAGAAGGAGCTGGACTTCGAGAGAAGGCCGTCTTACAACCTCACTGTCCGTGCCGTGGACCATGGCCTCCCTCGTTCCCTCTCCTCTTCATGCTTTGTGGAGATTCAGGTTCTGGACGTCAACGAGAACATCCACCGGCCCACGTTCTCCGAGTTCGTGTACGAGGCCGCCGTGATGGAGGACGCCGCGGTAGGGACTTCTGTCTTGACGCTCACCGCATCAGACAAGGACCTGGGCCGGGACGGAACCCTACGGTATCATATCCAGGATGGATCCGGCCTGGGAGTCTTCACCATCGATGAGGAAACAGGTAAGAAATGTGATGTATATTTATTTATATAAAGGCAGGATAGCATTGTAGTTAAGGTGTTTGAATCCCTGCTAAAAGGAACCGGGTTCAATCTTTTTCCCGCAGTGTCAACAGCCGCCCTACAGTGATTTCAAACCCGTACATGCTGTATAATGTGCTGTATCGGAATTAAATGAAAATCACTTTTGGTAGAAGCGTAATAACTAATTTGTAAAAAAATATCTATACATCTTTCTTCTGCTGAACCAACATGATTTATATCCTCATTATAATTGAATCATTCAGCCATACACTGCCAATACTACCATAGGAAAAATATGTCTCGTAATATGTGCTGTGCTGCCAGCTTTGATTTTTTATTCAACAACTATGCAAGTGCTTTTGCCAACCTAACTGGACAATGCAGCCCTCATGTAGTACTTGACATGCCCAATTAGTCAAAATGAAGCCCTTCATACTTATGACTGCGATAAGTTGACATTCCTAAGCGTAGGTTGGTGCAATTTGATCTGCCCTTCAGTGTGGGGGAGAGGGTTGTTGGGGAGATGTTGCTCAAGATGTTCTCCATACATCCTGGTGAACATCCTCTGACCCCTGGCAACATGCACATTCCATTAGTGATGCGATCGTGGAGTAGATCAAATCAGGACAAATAGACTCCTCTGTCATAACGGACTTATACCGTTCCAGTGCTGGCACTAAGTGCATTCTTCAAACTCTCACATAAATCACATGGGAGAAGCATGTGAATAACATCTATCTATCCACATGTCTTTAATACTAGCTCAGGAGGTATTTTATCATAAATTGTACACAGCCCTGCATCTTAGTTTGACCAATAGGACAAATGTGACAATGAATTTATGATCACAATCTTATTGTTATATACCATTACATTACATTATCTTACCATTTTAGTATAACATCACATAATAATATGTGAACAGAACATATGAATCTACAGGTTTTAAAAAACAGATGTATATAGCATAGAGATAAGGATAGATTTATTGAGACCTCTTGACCCCTCCCCACTTGACCTTTGATCCTCATTTGGGTTTTTGGACGTTTTAATGCTTTTAGGATAGTTCTACGGAAACCATCTCTGGATTTAACTACCCCCCCAATGGTATTCACATAAATCATTGAAGGTTTCCCTGGGTCAAGTCTCTGTTTCTAAACATCACTTTGGTCTCACCTCATCTCTTCCCCTCACTGCTCTGAACATCAGTTGAATCATGTCGTGATTCCCTGGTTGTTTCCGAATATCACCCAAAACAGTCGTTTGCCTTTAACTCTAGTCAGTTATTACATTTACAAGCTGGGCTGAGCACAATCAAAGCATACAATCAGAAATAGAGTAGCTATAAAAGGCTCCAAGTGTTTTGGACGACCTTCAAGTTTTGAGTGTAAAGTTGATTTACGCACATTAGAAATACAAATACAAGTCATTAATGGCAGGGTTGAATTCCAGGTATCCTCAACAAGTTACAAATAACAACAAAAGGAAGATAAAAAACGAATTACATAAAATATGAAATCGCCCAATTGCTGGTATTACACCCAATGAATGTTTCTGCACATAAACAGCCTGCATAGCCACATCTTATTTTCAGTAATGGTCTAATATCCCTGCCATTGTGTCCATCAGGTGTGATCCGCACGACAGTAGCGCTGGATCGCGAGGCCGTCCCCAACTACTGGCTCTCGGCCTATGTGACGGACCTGGGCACAGAGCCGTTGGCGTCGTGGACCCATGTCTTCCTGGAGGTCCTTGACGTCAACGATAACCCCCCCGAGCTGTCCCAGCCGGTCTACTCCGCCACCATCCCGGAGAACGCTGCCAAGGCCCGGCAAGTCCTGCAGCTCCACGCCACAGACGCAGACTCCTCGTCTGAGGGGAAGCTATCCTACCACATGCTGGAGTCCCAGCGCACCTACTTTGACATCCAGCCCAAGACAGGTAATAACATGTTATAATACTTTGTACAGAACATAAGATCTGGGCTAGATAAAGTATAATAAGTATAATATAGATAAAGTACCATCTGATCTTGTCGCAGAGGCCCCTGTCTTTATAATAAATGGGAATTCCACATGTATTACATACATACCAACCACTCTCTCAAAGACAAGGTTTTTGGAAAGAAACTTTCCAAGTGTTTTTATTTTTTACACAATATTTTTTAGCCATGCGTGAATAAAATGTAATACTAATTAAGGGAAGGCAATTTATCTTCAAAACATTTTAAACTTAAACAAGCCAATTACCTTCTAGAATCAACATGTAATAGTATAATTCCTCTCAATTACCTGATGTGAGGCTTCATATTTAAATGTCATAACTCCCAAGACGAAAGGCCTGAAATGGTTTATCTCAGGCCTGAACAGGTCTGGGCAGATCTGCCTCTAAAACCCAGGGCGTGTTGCCAGTAAAGTGAGGGTTCAAACCAAAACTACCCCCAATTGCCCTTGAGACCCCCGTCATTCAGCATGTCAGTCAGCCGAGCTCCACGATGGTAGCCGAGTGCAGAGTGATCAGTCACATGGCTGACCCTGGATTCCCTTCAAACGCCGGCACTCTCTTCTGACAGTTGCAGCTGAGTAGCCTCTGTGCACATGAGTGACGTTGACTTTGATATTCCAGGCAAATAAGGTGCTGTTTTATCCCTGCAGTGGCATGTCTCTACACGCCTAATGTTCATGCTGCTAATCTGCAGACTGAGCTGTGTTGTTCCAAGGCCCCAAGGCCAAGCCAGTGCAGGATTAGTTGGGGACAGGCGGCACTGCAGTAGCATTCAGACAATAGCAGTGACACTTGCAGTGAATGATGACAGCATGATGAGAGCTGCTTGGCCTGCAGGCCTTCGCGTGTCGAGTGCCTGAAAAACAAGTGTTTGATATTTGATTAAAGGACCATAGGCCTACTGGTGTATTTTAAATGTCATTACTGCCATAAACATCCCCCTTTTTCTTTTGCTGAGCTGGCTTGCAATGTTTCTGTACTTCAGAAGCTTCAGATTCTATATCTATTACTATTTGCGTGTGTGGAAAGAGCAGGAGTAATAAAGTCGCTAAACATCCCTGTTATCTACGGATGGTAATTTTCGAAATGTCAAGATGTAATTTCTCTGAAAGCATTGAGGAGTTGAGATTGTTTCATCTTTTACGTCACTCCGAGATTAAAATATAATCTGTGAACAAATAAATAAAGTGTATGAACAGGCAGATTGTGCCAAGCGTTTTACATTTAAAAAAAATAAAAATAAAAAGACAAATGGAATGAAGTGGAACACAGTAGGCTATACCTGAACTTATAAAGTGAATGGTCACATTTAAAAAAGCAACGTTTGTAGCTGGTGAATGACAATGTGGCCTCATGTCTAGGCAGGACAAGGGTGACTCAGTGCACGTAGCAGGCTAGCTTGACTGGTTAAACTGCAGCAGGCTTGCTCTGCTAGTTTAACTGTTGCATGCTAGCACAGCCCAAGCATGACACCTCAGCTTTATCAGGCTAGCTTTTATTGTAGCATCATACTGTAGAATGATAGTAGAAGACATCTTAGCCATAGAAGGCTAGCCTGAAAGTAGCATCAGGCTAGCTTTACAGGAAAATAATAGCTTGACTGCAGCAGGCAAGAACAATTGTAGCATGCTAGCACAGCTTTAGCATGCTACCCCAGCTGTATCTGGCTTGCAACTGTAGCATGCTTATTTAACTGCTACATGCTAGCAGGGATTAAGCACGTTTTTCTAGCGGTACACTGTGGATATTGGTGTTCAAACCAAAAACTCCAAGGCTTTGAGTCCAACACCCTTAACCCACTAACCAACCCTTGTCTTAAATCAAAGGAACAAGGGGGCATGGATTTAAAGAGGGTCATCATGGATTTAAGATTAAACCAATGTCAAGCGAATCACAAAGACCCTAGGCAGTCCCTTTGGGGCTGTTCCTAATGGTCAGTTTTGAAAGACATGATTAGAACAATGAATAATTAATGGTGGTCGATAGTGTTGACACCTAGTCCGGGGAACCCACAAAACAAACCCTGATCTGCAAGGCTTCTGTTTATGTTCAAGCAGTTTGGACAAACCCAGCCCGAGAGTGTACTCTGATAGACTGGGAGACACAGCGTAATGCCCTGGTTCCCATGTCAGGTCAATGACTAAAACACACTTTCTACTGCTCCCACCTGCTATCACACTCTCCAATCTCAACCAGCTGTTGCTCTCCTGAAACAACACACAGTGACCCCCCGCTGTGTGTGCTACGCACACACACACACACACACACACACACACACACACACACACACACACACACACACACACACACACACACACACACACACACACACACACACACACACACACATTTAATTCTTTATTTGAATCCACCAATCACATTACAAGAGACAAGATTCAAATATTTCAGAGACAAGATAAGTCATTGTTCAAGGGTACAAAAAACATCTCCTGCGCCACACTGCCAGGCTGCCTATCACTGCTGATATGGAGCAGAACTTTGCTAATTGTTTAGATTTTCTGCTGGAGAGCCCAGCCAGCCTTAACCCACTGAAAACACGGTTGTGGACATGCCCCAAGCTTCCAAAAATAAACACTATTAGCTTGCATTGGTAGCCTAGGTCCCTTAGAATTTCCAGAATGGGCTGGTATTTAAGGTGCTGCATTAACGATGGCAGTTACAACGGTGTTAACGATGGCAACACCTCACTTCATCACACACACACACACACACACACACACACACACACACACACACACACACACACACACACACACACACACACACACACACACACACACACACACACACACACACACACACACACACACACAAACTGAATTCAGAAGATCTTTATCTGCATGGAAAATATGCATTTCAATTGCCAAGGAAGTTTAGGACAATTTAACAAAGGAATCATTGTAAAATACAAAGAGAAAAATAAGGTCTCTTTCTCTCTCTCTTTCTCTCTCACACAAACATACACCCACGCACATGACAACTTTTATTGGCCCCTGCAACCCCTCAAGCTCTCCCCGCCTGCTTACATACCGGGCCTCCACACTCTTCACGTATCTCATCTTGACCCAACCTCCACCTAGATCTACGACCCCTCCTCACACCTAAGACACAGACAGCCCACCCTTCTCACACACACACACACACACACACACACACACACACAGGTACGCACACCCACACACAGGCAGGCACACACACATACAGGCTTATGTGCATGTTTCTACATGCATAAACACATCGTGAAAAATATATTGACCAATCGGATAAGAGCACTCAGGGTATACTGGGTGTGGTCCCTGTCTGGTCTGTCCAAACACACACACACACCAAAAGCAAAGCAAACACTCACACAAATACACCCATGGACAGCGACAAGAAACACAAACACAAGGAAGTGTTCATCAAACCGTACACAAGTCGAAGCAGGACTGGGAATATGTGACACGCAGACTACTTACTTACACACGCAGACTTTAAGACTTTAAGACCAGAAACATGCCCCCCACCACCTGTCCTCACATTAACAACCCCCAACACACACTGTTGGTTCAGATGTCAGCATAGTACTCTCATTGAACAAACACAAACACACACAGACGCACGCACACAAACACACACGCACAATCTCCGTACACACTAAGCAGACATACACATAATCACAACAATGCATGCCCAGGCCCACATGTGCATTCAATAAATTAACAAGCCTAAAGCATGCACACACACACACACACACTTTCTCCACAAGTATGTGCATGATATCACTGACACACACACACACACACACACACACACACACACACACACACACACACACACACACACACACACACACACACACACACACACACACACACACACACCAAAGAAGCCCTCCAAGCACTAATGATCTTACTGTGTGTTTCCTGTTTCTGTTTGTTTAGGAGTGATCCTGACACTGGCTGAACTAGACCGGGAAGATAAAGAGGAACACACTATAGAGGTAAGACCCCTCGTTAACTCCTAACCAAACATATTAACATTTGAATTATATTCTGATAAATACCCTCACTTTGTGTTGGGGGAGCTAAATAAAATCTTCATGAGCTCCTAAACAATTTCCAACTTCATTTTGGTATTTCTAGCAACAAACGCATTCAGTGTATTCATGTTGACATTATATGCTGATCAATAAACTCCTGTTAACAGCTAAATAAACAAAATGTTGTTAGTTGCTTGGTCAACTCTTCATGTTAGCAGCTAAACAAACTCTTCATGTAGCTGCTCAATAATCTGTTGTCATAGCAACTAACTATAAAGACTTTCACATTGTGATAGCCTCATAAACACTGCTGTCTAAAGCCTGCACAGAAACCCTGTGAACCTCAACTACTTATAGTCTTAGATACGTAGGAGAAAAACGATAAATTTGCTTCCAAGTATCATTACCATAATGATGTGCTTGATGTTGTTTGACTTGTGTGCCCTAAACCAACAAACAAGGGACTTAGTTTGAAAATCTTTTTTCCACTTAGTTGTACTAAACATTGTCTATACTCCGCTGTCTACCATCTGTTGAGGTAATTGTCAAAGACTAATGACCCAGCATAGCTCTCAGTCTTCCATCAGCAGTGATGTCAATGTCGTGCTAACAAAGTGGTTCCAAACCTTTTTTGGGTTGTGGCCCCGTCTTTAGGTCTGTAAATCTTTGCAAATCTTCCTCAACTTCTTTGTGCTTCTGCTTCCTTGTACAAACATCGTTTTAACCCAACCAAAATCTTCCAGTAATATCAATATCCCCTCGCATGCACATTGAACCACGCTACGTACATACAGAGATGTGTTCACAAACCTTTTAAACTTTTTAAAAAAGACAAGGCAAAATCAAATGTCTATTGTTTACACGTAGGCCTTTCTTGATCCCCACAGATGAAACCCAGCCCCCCTGGGCTGCTAGCCAATGGTGCTAACCACTCGATCACACCGGTTATCACTTGTTTTCTCCCCCCCCCCTCCTCCTAGGTCATAGTCTCAGACCACGGGTCTCCAGCGCTGAGCTCCACCGCCACAGTGATCATCCGGGTCCTGGACCAGAACGACAACCGGCCGAAGTTCACCGACAAGCTGTTCCACATCACGCTGCCCGAGCAGCGGGCGCACGCCAACACGCAGGAAGTGTGCCGCATGGTGGCCCGTGACGACGATGCGGGCACAAACGCAGAGGTCACCTACAGTCTCCATGACAACACGGACGACAGGTTCCAGGTCGACCCGCGCACCGGGGCAGTAACGTCCCAGGGCCCCTTTTGGGCGGGAAACTATAGCATCCTCACGGTAAACACATTTCTGTGGTTTTGAGTTTTACTATTTAAACTTTAACGTGTCAGTTAATCTATAACTCAGAAAATGTACTTATAATTACACAAACGTATGATCAATATGTAACTATTTCTTAGGCTCACAATTTTAAAGCAATAAAGATTTAGCTTTAAATAAACTGAGAGTGTTTAAACTGTGGCACACCACTAAGAACAGCTTCAAGACTTACCAAACAAAGATCATGTTCACGGACATGTCTGAATAAAATCAGAGAAATCTGAGTCTGACGTCATTAGTCTCTCGCTTAAAGTAACATTTCTCAATTACTAATCATTTAACCTTGATATATGCAACAGCAGTGGATGAGGACAGCGTTATTTCACTATTTTATTAGCTATATTATTATTTATGGCATTCAGCAGACGCCTTAGTCCAAAGCGACTTACAACCATTCATATACACATTCACACATATTCTGGTGGCTCACATCACAATTCCTGCAATTGTTCCAGTTTAAGCGTGGCCTTGCTTAAACCTAGCCTGGCTCCGCCCGCCTAAGTACTTCTGCTCAATTTGAATTTCCCTTCAGTACTATATCTGGGGCTGCAGTCTGTTAGTGGGTTTTCTCCCTCCAAATTGTCTTGGTCCAATCAGTGTCAGACGGAGTCGCTGAGAACAATGACGTTAAAGTCAGCTCTCGTTGACGGACATCATCACGCACGTTGTTTGGTTTGTTTACAGCCTGCACGCAACGTGATTCCCGGCCAAACGCTGTCAGGGAACTTATTGGCAGTTCTATGGTTCTCCAGTATACGTCTGCATAATGAAGAGTATAAGGCCCACAATGGAATGAACAAGGAACTTCATATATAATAGATAGATGGAGTAATTACAGCCCAGAGCATCTTGGGGTCTGTAGACCTGACGCACACATAAAATGGACACACATACTCACAGGCTCACACGATACATCCATGAAATCCTCCATGATTTGATTGGTTTCTGCTTGTAAAACGATATATTATACAATATTATACAATACGATTAATGTATGACATGATATGGCATAATATTATGCGACACAATTTGATAACATCCAATAAATAAGGTCATGACAAGATGTTATGCAAGAAATTATAACGTAGAATATGAGAAGATATGATTTTGCTACCCACATGGAATGTTGAAGCAGAAATAAGGGGGATAAAAAAAATATATATATAAACGTGCACATAATAGTTATAGTAGCAATGTAAATATATTCTCATGGGTTCTCAGATCAAAGCCACAGACGGCGGTAGACCGTCGCAGTCGTCGACCGCACGCCTGGACGTGGAGTGGGTCGCCGTGCCGACAGCCTCCTCCGAGCCACTGACCTTCGACGAGCCGCAGTTCACTTTCGCCGTCATGGAAACCGAGCCTGTCACTCACATGGTCGGTATTATCATGACGGAGACGCACAGGTTGAAGTGGTTCACCATCACAGGTGAGATGATGAATACCCACACACACACACACACACACACACACACACACACACATGTATATATATATATATATATATATATATATATATATAAAAATTAACAACACACACAATGAGACAAAGGCACTTCCAAAAATAACACATGCACACACACACTCAGACAGACACACAGATACCAATCTATCAAGGAGAGAAAAAGCTAAAATCCTACTTTCTTCTGAGAAATGCTCCCGCTGCACTAAAGCGAAGAGCGCAGCGTTGGCCTGGAGCTCTTGCCGCAGACTTGCCTTATTCTCTATTCCCCTCTGTGTGTATGCTGAAGTGATATCTGACATTCAGAGTATTGCCACTTAGCTTATTCTGCTGACTAGTGCAGCGCCAGGGCTATAAGACTGGCAGCGTCTCGGGAACCGTCCATCCAGATGAGCATCTAAACATGCCTGGCCCTGTTCCTTTTCCCAGAACCCAGGAATGCTGGGATACAAAATGTTTCACTCCAGACACATCAAATGTGTTTGGTGGGTTAACCGATTCAATGACAAGTTTTGCTTCTACAGAAGAAGCTTGATCAGAGGATTGGTTTCCCAACACTGAGGAGTTGGATACTGGAAGTAGCTCGGGTTGTTTAAGCAATATCACACTGGACTGGACTGTTGCCAAATAGTACAACCATTTTCCTGTACTCTAGCTTGCTACTTTGTGTAGGTCTACACATAACCACAGGCCAGCTACTTTGTCACATGTTGTATTGAGCTGTAAGATTACAAAAGGATAAATGTGTTGTTTGCGGAAATAAAGATGAGAGGATTGATGAAGAGGGGACCGCAGCCTCCGCAGGGGTGCAGAGGAGATTAGAGGAAGGAAAAGCTTGACGAGGAGAGGGAGAGCGGGAGAGAGAGATGACAAGTGGTAAGGGAGCGATGAGGTGACGAGAGAGGGAGAGAGGTGACGAGAGGCAGCGGGAGGTGTGATAAAGATTATCAGCTTCTTCTCTCTCTTCACCTGCCAGACCACCTGTTCTGTTGTATTTTCCCTACACTCTCCTCCTCTCTCCGAATCTCCCCTTTTCTCTCATCTCTCTTCTTTTCTCTTCTCCTCTCCTCCTCAGCCTTGTCCTCTTTCCTCCTCTCCTTTCCTCTACTCTTCTCCTCCTCTTTATACTCTCCTGTCCTCTTCTCTCGTTTGCTTCTCTTCGTCCTCTCATCTTCTCTCCTCTCCTCATCCTCCAATGATAGTGTTATAGCAGTATTTTCAAAGACAGAATAGTGTTGACCTCTCACCAAAAGGTTCTCAGTTCGAGCCCCAGTGTGCACAGTCTACCTGCAGGCATCCTTGGGAAAGATGCCTTCACCCCTACCTGCTCCTGAATGTCTTGTTCAAGTCAATTCACTTTGGATTAAAATTGTCTGCTAGTATAAATGTTATATGACACTTTGTGTTAAAAGGATACATGAGATTGAGCAGCAGAGAAAAAGATGAGAGAAAGAGTCAGAGGATGGAGAGATGAAGAAAGAGACAGAAACATGGGAGAGAATCCTGGCTCTCCTGGTTTTCAGTCAGTAACCTTTAAACTGGGAGTTATTAACCTTACACTTACCCTTCCCCTCTAACCTGTAACCCAATAAGAACATACTTTTCCCCTCCACTCCTGATGTCCTCTACTACGCCCACTATTGCTGGAAAAAGTATGTCATGTATCGTGGGTTTTATGTAGAAAAGCAGGACATGGTGAGCCTTGACATTTCATTCTCTCCGATAAACACCATCTGGGCCTGGAGTTTGAGCCCTCCTGAGGTAGCATTCTGCTCGGGGCGTGTTCCCGCCAAATGCTTCCCCCGGAAACAAGTGTGTCATGAAGGGGCGGGTGGAAGGAGGGAGATATGGCAATGATGAGAGAAATAAAGCAGGGAGGAGAGAGAGAGAGAGAGAGAGAGAGAGAGAGAGAGAGAGAGAGAGAGAGAGAGAGAGAGAGATGGGGGAGAGAGGGAAATAGAGAGGCAGAGGTGTGGGACTAGAGAGATATGGGGAAGAAAGGGAGGGACAGAGAGAAAGCTGTTTAAGCAAAGGGATGAGGTGGAGAAAGAGAAAGGCAGATGGAAAAGATAAAAGATGGAAATTGTGTGCACTCACGCACACACACGCACGCACGCACACACACACACACTAACACACACAAACCAGTAACCCCACAAAGCGAAGGACAGATCCAGGTTGTGGTTTTGGATCAACGTTCATGTGGTGAATCCCCTCAGGGTCTCACAGGTTCTGGATGGATCGCACCCAACGGGCCGGGGAGCCCACTGTTATAGAATGATACTTCAAAATCAACACACTTTACCAGGGTCCTTATTTACCCCTCTCTCTCTCTCTCTCTCCCCCTCTCTCTCTCTCTCTCTCTCTCTCTCTCTCTCTCTCTCTCTCTCTCTCTCTCTCTCTCTCTCTCTCTCTCCCTCTCCCTCTCCCTCTCCCTCTCTCTCCCTCTCCCTCTCCCTCCCCCTCCCTCCTAGGGGGTGATGAAGATCATGACTTTGACATTCAGAGGAACATGGGCACCATCCTCATCGCCCGCCGCCTGGACGCCGCTCGGCGCTCTAACTACAACCTGACCGTCAGCGTCACGGACGGACATCACGCCGCCACCACACAGGTCCACATACGCACAACCACACTCACACACACACACACACACACACACACACAGCAGTTTGCGGCTGCATTCATTAAGGTTCGAAAAACTGTTTATTTCGGTCGGGTGACATCAACTCCAATACACTTTCACCGTGCCCCTTCAGCCTCCGTCACTGACTTGGTTCTGCTCCACCCTCAGGCCTACATCCGTGTGATCGACATGAACCAGCACCGCCCCGCCTTCCTGAAGTCGCTGTACGAGGTGAGGCCCGCTGCCGGTCACGTGACTGAATGTGACAGAGAGACTGAACTGACAGTACAAGTTAACCTGGTATAGATGATCATGTGTTGCGGTACAGTTTATATAGCTGTTTGTTCATTGTCATTTTCTGATGGCTTCAGAATCAGCACTATAATGATAGTGCACAAGTCAAATACATTTGCAGCTAAATTTTTTCTATCAATCTAAGTGTCTGTGTTCCATCTGGTCTCCAACATCTTATCTGGGCTCTAAAATGCCATTATTATTATTATATATATATATATATATATATATATATATATATATATATATTATTATTATTGCTCTTACTTGGTCAGAATTATTTTTTTATTAGTGTATTGCTAGTGTCTGATCCAATCTGCTCTCTGATCTGCTCTCTGCTCTCTGATCTGCTCTATGATCTGCTCTGTGATCTGCTCTCTGATCCCGTCTGATCTGCTCTTTGATCTGCTCTGTGATCTGCTCTCTGATCCTGTCTGGTCTGCTCTTTGATCTGCTCTGTGATCTGCTCTCTGATCTGCTCTATGATCTGCTCTTTGATCTGCTCTGTGATCTGCTCTGTGATCTGCTCTCTGATCTGCTCTCTGATCTGCTCTGTGATCTGCTCTCTGATCTGCTCTGTGATCTGCTCTGTGATCTGCTCTATGATCTGCTCTGTGATCTGTTCTGTGGTCTGCTCTGTGATCTGCTCTGTGATTTTCTCTGTGATTTGCTCTGTGATCTGCTCTGTGATCTGCTCTCTGATCCTGTCTGGTCTCTCGACACTAAACTGGTCTCTGTTCTCCTAGGTCCGTGTCCCAGAGGACACCTCTCCCTGGAAGGACATCCTGCAGATCAGTGCTGAGGATCAGGACTTCAACAGCAGGCTAGTCTACTCCATCCACAGCAGCCTCCACCCCGATAGCCTCAAGTACTTCCACCTGGACCCCAAGAGCGGAGTGCTGGTCCTGACCGAGGCGCTGGACTACGAAGACATCACTGTCCATACACTCGTCATCATGGTAAATCAGCATGGGACTCGGAGGAGTGCATGTGCAATATGATCAGGGGAACAGAACTAAACAGAAATATATTTACATTGGGTCATTTAATAGATGTAGCTTTCAAAGATATCACAATTTGCGTGGCTACATAAAAATCAAAGTGCTTTTCAAAGTAAATGTTGCCGATTTTCCGGCGTATTGAGGAGACTCAAGTCAAGAGGGTTGTAGTCCTGTAAAATCCTGAATGAACGTAGTAGATAAACTGTTACCTCGGCTGATGAAAAAGTATTACGAGGTCTTGCACTCAATTAATTCTGATTGAATTTGTGACTTGTCACAATAGCTCTGCCCAATGACACGGTTATCGGTTTGAGGACCCGGTTTACCTGTATTAACATAAATTAATAACACTGAGGGCCCTATTTTAACGGTCTGAAACTCAAGTGAGAAGCGGCAAGCGCAAGTAGCTTTGTGGGCGGTTCTACGGCGATGTCGCTAGTTTACCGGCGCGAAAAATGACTCTTGCGCCCGGCGCATATCTAAAAAGGGTTGGTCTGAAGTAGCCTAATTACCCGTAGGTGTGGTTTGGGCTTAACGTGCAATAAACCAATGAGAGTGCCAGCTCCCATCCCCTTTAAGAGCCATGACTGCATTTGAATCTGACGAGTTGATATTTTGACAGCGCGTCTGCAGTCTCCGATGAGACGGATGTACATGAATTTCACACTGCAAATGGTTCAGTTTATGGCCAAATAATATGGCCTTATTCACACATGGAATAAGGTTTTCTTCCACAACTTCAGAAATTCTGAGTTCTCAAAAAATTCCGGCAAAGAAAACGTATATGATATAAAATATGATATGCGGTAACTGTGGTTCTATTTAATGATATACGCAATACATTATAAACATTGTTTCTTATCAGTATTGTATGCATTATCGTTATCGACTTGTGTTCCTAATATGCATGTGTCCCCCCGTTAATATGCATTGCCATGGACTGTTCATGCGTTACTTGTTTAGTTTGCGTGCGTTTAAACAGATAAGGCAGTAAAATAGTAAAATCTACATATATATACACAAACAACATGCTCAAATGCTGAGATATTACATATTCAATTTAAATACGAATTATTAACAATTGCATGCCTTGCGTCCTCACAGGTCCGCGACCAGGATATCCCGGTAAAGAGGAACTTTGCGAGGGTGATGGTTTATGTGGAGGACTGCAACGACCATTCCCCCATATTCCTGAGTCCCCGCTTTGAGGCTATCCTCTCCAACATGGCGGCCACGGGGTCGCAGGTTATTCAGGTCAAGGCGCTGGACAAGGACACGGGCAGCAACGCGGACATCGCCTATTCTCTGCACTCCGGTGAGTGGAGGCCTTTGTGTCAGGTAGCAGTAGGATTAGTCTTCTCTGTTCTTACACGTGTCAGCTTCACAATTACCCAGTGACATGGGTTTTAATTTCCCTTGCTTGGTAGAACTGCAGCGTTTTGTGCACAGGCTGTAGCCCTGTTTTATTCTAGAGCAGTGAAAGCAGCATAAAGAATTCTGTTAAGAAGAGCTCGGAGGAAATTTGTTAGTTTCTCTCATAGCCTCGGACAATCTACATTTCAAAAAGGCAGGCGGCCACTCTGGGCTTAATATTCGTAATCAAAAGCCTTTTAATATTCAAGATTTCCCTGTGTAAAAAATGTTTTTACATAGGTTATTATATAAATCAGTTCAGCTCTAATAGTTTATTAAACTTGAACAACCTCATATTTTCTTTTGTCTCGTTACAGGTAACATCGACCATCTCTTCTCCATTGACCAAGTGCTGGGATCCATCAGTTTAACCAAACCTTTGGACCTCCATCCCCAAGAGAAGTTCCAGCTGACTGTGAAGGCCACCGACCAGGGCTTCCCCCAGCGTAGCGACGTCTGCTCCATCCACATCTCCGTCCTCATCTCTGAACAAACCCCTCCAGCCTTTACATCCGAGGAGTACTTTGCTGAGATTAGTGAGCTCAGCTCTCCTGGATCGTTGCTGGTGACCATTTCCGCCTCAAGCCCGGCAGCAGTACACTATGGTGTCAAAAGCGGCGACCCCAATAGGACCTTTCAAATTAACCCTTACACCGGTTCAATTTCCGTCCTGAAGCACTTGGACTTTGAGAAACACGACTCGTATAAGCTCCGTGTGACGGCCTCCACTTCGGCCGGGGCATTGTCCGAGGCGGTCGTCCACGTCTACGTGATCGACGAGAACGACAACGCTCCCGTCTTCCAGCAGCGGGAGTACCGGGGGCAGATCAGTGAGGCTGCTCACGTCAACAGCATGGTGATGGGAGAGGGCAACACCCCGTTGGTCATCCAGGCCTCGGACGCAGACCGAGACTCAAACTCACTGTTGGTCTATCACATTGTGGAACCAGAGGCGCTTAACGTTTTCAAGATAGACCTCAACATGGGCACACTGTCTTTAGCGTCACCAGTTGATTTCGAGGCCAAGGCCGTGCATCATTTCAGTGTGCAGGTGAAGGACTCTGGGGAGCCGCCGAGGTATGCTGAACACGCTGCCAAGGTCACCGTTCACATCATGGACCTGAATGACTCCCCGCCACAGTTCACAGCAGCGGAATACGAGGCATCCATCATCTTCCCAGCTGTCACAGGCACAGAGGTTTTACAGATTTCGGCCGTCGACGCTGACTCGGAAATCTCCTATTTCATCACAGAGGGCAATCTTCACGATGCCTTTTCAATCCACCCCAAGACTGGGGTCATCAGTGTGATTGATAGCCTAGAATACAGGCCGCTTTATGAGCTTGTTGTGAAAGCTACCGATGGGCTCTATAAAGACTCTGCTATTGTCAAGGTGCATTTATTTAACTTGACAGCAAGTGGCCTTGGATTTAGGGAGAAATCCTATTCAGCCAGGGTTGTGGAGAACCAATCATTGGTTAAAACATTAGCAGCCCTCAGACCCACTGGCTGCCACCGGAACGAACCTCTTGTGTTTACCGTTCTGAACCCGAAGGGTCGGTTCACCATATCCCAAACGTCAGGTATTCTTGAAACCACAGGTGTCCCTTTTGACAGAGAGGAGCAAGACATGTACGAGGTAGTAGTTGAGGTTCGTGACCTGAGGGTACCACCTAGAAGGACCAAAACCCAGGTCAAGGTCTACATAGACGACGTGAATGACAATGCCCCACAGTTTCTCAACCTGCCGTTCTCTATGTTGGTCTCAGAGGACTCGGAGCCAGGGGATGTTTTATATCAGGCAATGGCCAATGACAGAGATCTTGGAGAAAATAAATCCATCATCTACTCCCTCGAGGAAGACTTTGGTCTGTTCAGGATTGACCCTAGGGTGGGGGATGTGTCCCTTCAACGACCCCTTGACTTTGATGTTCTGAACAAGTATGTCCTCACCATCCTGGCCGAGGATAACGGTGAACCCAGACATAGCACAACAGCACAGCTCAGCATCCAATTGAGAAACCGAACAAATCCTGTTTTCCAGACATTGCTTTATCCTCTTAAAGTCCCAGAAAACGTTCCCCCCTTCACCACCATTTTACACGTGCAGGCTAGGAATCCAGAGGGCTATCGGCTCATTTATAGCTTGGAGGAGGACAACAGTACGAAACATTTCCATATAGACTTCAAAACAGGAGTGCTAACTGTTACAAACCCGTTGGACTACGAGAGCCAGTCCATGCATGTTTTGACTGTGCGTGCCACTGATTCTGTGACAGGAGCTTTCTCTGAAGCGTCTGTTGAAATCGAAGTGGAGGACGTAAATGACAACGCTCCGATTTTCTCAAAGTTACCGTTCTCTGTGGACATTCCGGAGGGCCTTCCTGTTGGCAGCTCAGTTTTACAGGTATTTGCCTCAGACTGGGATTCTGAGAGAAATAAAGATCTGATGTTCCAAATGGTAAAAACAGAAGGGAACGAGACAGATTTCTTTGAGTTAGACCCGGACACTGGACTCATTGTAAACACTCAGATACTGGATCATGAAACCACCAAGCAATTTCATTTAAAAATCAAAGTAACTGACAATGGCACCGTTCCTCTTAGCACTGAGGCCAATGTCGTCGTTAACGTCACTGACGTCAACGATAACCCACCAAACTTTGCTGATTCCCAGTATGATGTATCACTGGACGAGATGGCAAAGTGTGGGCACATCGTTATCAAAATTCAGGGCTCGGATCCAGACGACAAGGATTTGAATGACCTCAAGTACAGAATCCTGTCCGGAAACGAAGCCCGGCATTTTAACATCAACGAATCCTCTGGGCTTATCTCCTTCTCTAATGTATGTAAGAGAAATCTGAACCCCTACTACAACCTGACGGTGGCTGTATCAGATGGAGTCTTCCAGAACACAGCACCAGTGAATATAGAAATGATGAACAGTAACCGACACAGTCCCTACTTCAAACAGAACCTCTATGAGGCAGAGCTGGCCGAAAACGCAGACGCTGGAACACGCGTGATCCGCTTGGCGGCCATAGACCCCGACGACGGGCCGTACGGCAGTGTGGACTACACCATCATCAACAAACTAGCGGATGACAAGTTTGCCATCGACAGCAATGGGCAGATTATCACAACACAGCCGCTCGACCGAGAGAACCCGACCCAGAGAGTGGTCGCCATTAAGGTGATGGCTAAAGACGGAGGCGGGAGGGTGGCGTTCTGCACGGTGAAGATCATCCTCACCGACGAAAACGACAACGCGCCCCTCTTCAAGGCCACAGAGTACCAGGTGTCCATCCAGTCCACCGTCAACAAGGGTTCCCCCGTCATCCAGATCATGGCCTACGACGCAGACGAGGGTAAGAACGCAGACGTCACCTACATGGTGGACGAGGCGGAGGAGGTGACGGAAGACATCATCGAGGTCAACCCTTTCACCGGCGTGGTCAGCATCAAGGAAAGTCTGGTGGGCATGGAGAACAAGATCTTCAACTTCAAGGTGAAGGCCCGTGATGGGGGGCTTCCCTTCTACAACTCGACGGTCCCCCTTCAGGTGACTGTGGTCGCTCCTGAGGTTCCTCTGCCCAAATTCACAGAGCCACTGTACACTTTCTCAGCCGCTGAAGACGTTCCCGTGGGCACAGAGATCGGAATAGTAAGGGCCAATTCGGACACCCCTCTCATATACAGCCTGGTAAACGGCAACACAGTGGACAGTAACAAGGACAAGGTTTTCAGCTTGGACCAAGAGAGCGGCACCCTGCTGGTGGAGAAGACCATCGACCATGAGAGGACAAAATGGTACCAGATTGACGTGTTGGCACAAGGGAACCATAACGGTACCGAGGTGGCGTCTCTGGTCTCTGTCAACATCCAGGTCCAGGATGTGAATGATAACCAGCCCGTGTTTGAGGCAAACCCATACCGGGCATACCTGGCGGAGAACATGCCTGCTGGTACCACCGTCATCCAGGTGAGATGATGGGATAAGATGAGATATCGTGTGGGGCTTGATAGGTTGATCGAAGGGGATTATAGATGAATGGGCCGGAGGTTGAAGATGGGAAATTAGAAGTAGGGTAAAATAAGGTCACGTTAAGTGAGACATTTCATTGAAACAGTTTTCATGTTATGTCAAAAAGATTTGTTGTAAAAGCATTGCATTCAAAAGCTTTTGCATGAGTACCAATGCCAAAAAATAAATGAACGCTTTCTGCTCTCAGGTGACCGCCAACGACCCGGACATGGACATCAACGGTCAGGTGACCTACAGCCTGGAGCCGGCGCCCGGGGGCAACCCCGCCGTCAACGACGTGTTCTCCATTGACGGCGACAGTGGCTGGATCACGGTGGCGCGCCCAGTAGACTGCGAGGCGGCCAGGCTGTACCGCTTCCTCGTGGTGGCCACGGACCACGGCGGCGACGCGGCACTGTCCTCCTCCGTGGCGGTGGAGGTGACGGTGACGGACGAGAACGACAACGCGCCGCGCTTCACCGAGGACGTGTACCGCGGCTCCACGCTGGAGAACCGCTGGCCCAGCGGCGTCATCGTCTCCATGACGACCACGGACGCCGACGTCTCCCTGGAGAACCGGCTGGTGACGTGCTACATCACAGGTGTGTGCGCACACTTGTTTGGGTGCAAGATTTAATTCAACTTTATTTGTATGGTGCATTGCATACAAAATGCTGCAGTTCAATCTGCTTAACGACCATTGTAGGTACAAATAAATTAATAACAGAAAAATGCAGATGTGCAATCAAAATTCACATTCAAAATTCAAATTCACAGCAGATACATACAGAAAATGTAAAAGGAAGCTAAGATAATTATAATAAAACATTGCAATGACAGAAGGCGTCACAGGCCCACATTAACCAGTGTGCAAAAACACATAGTGGGTGTGTTTGTTTGTGCAGAGGCAGGCCCACTGCGCCCAGGTGTGTGTGTATGTGTGTCTGTGTTTGTGACTTTGTCACGCGTGCCCTTCCCCAATTATTGAACTCTTTCAAGTTGTTTCTACCGTGGGATCAATCAAAACAGTGGTTGGGATCATTTAAATCTCTTGTTGATCTCTATAATCAGCATGTGTAGAATGACATGTGATCACACAGAACCAGGTTGACAGGACTGAAACTCTAATTCCCTCAAGCTAAGGGCAGGAACGACTGCTGTTCCTTCCCACACGCAGGTCACACCGAGATAAGTATTAGTTGGGCTGGCGGCAAGAAAGCTGTTGTGAAACCTTCTATAATGATGTAGTGCAATATTAGCAGCTGCACAACTGGAAGTCACTGCATACGTCCCATCCCTTAACTTCCCTGATCGTCTTGGGGAAAAGATGATCCTGTATTGTCAGCTCATAGACTAATTTTTATAATGATGCAGGAGATCCGATGGGAGCTATATTAGTGACTTTATTACAGAGTAGGGAAATGCTGATACCAGGAGCCTTAAGGAACAGCACCAAAAAAACAAACATAATAATAATAATAATAATACATTTCATTTAGAGGCGCCTTTCAAGACACCCAAGGTCACCTTACAGAGCATAATAGTGTCTTGCGGTGTGGCTTCATCACATGTGATCAGTGATCTCATCCGGCTAAACCGGTAGTGCGCCAACCTGTTGCTATGCTATCTACTATTATCTACTATTGAGTCACTTTGAGAATATTTTGAAACTTGTCGTTAGAGTGCAGGTAAGGGGTTAGGCTTCTTGTCCAAGCATGCATACAGGTGAGGAGCCATATAGTCTTGAGCAGTTAGCGGGTATGGCTCTGAGGTTGAGGTTCTGTGTTCAAACCCCCATTTCCACACCACTTTCTGTGGGTATCCTTGAGCAAGACGCCCCAAACCCTGCCTGCTTCTTAAAGACATGTATTTAAATTCACTGTGAATGTCTTTGGATAAAAGCACCAGCTGAATGACTCAATAGTACACAACAGATTGTTTGACTGCAGGCTCGAACCCAGATGGCTTTTCGTCGCCTGGAGGTCACACCAACACCGTAACCACAAGACTATGCCTTGCAGTGATTGGTTCCTCGTTAACCATGTCATGTGTGGTGTGTTGTGCAGACGGGGACCCTATGGGGCAGTTTGCCATCATCCAAGAGGAAGAGGGGGAGTGGGGTCTGATTCTGAAAGAGCCCCTGGATAGGGAGGCGAAGGACCGGTACACCCTGCAGATCACTGCCACTGACGGGAAGTTTCAGGCCCTAGCCACTGCCGAGGTCCACGTGCTGGATGTCAACGACAACAGCCCAGAGTGTCAACAGGTCAGTTTTCATTATGTCTTACACTATGTTAGTTTCGATTGGGTTTTACAGTATATATATATATATATATATATATATATATATATATATATATATATATATAGCATATGTATATATCTTTTACAGTGTTTATACTTATTACAGTGTCATAAGGTCAGTTTACATATTACAGTTTTGAGATGTTTTACAGTGCATAAAAAATGTACAGTGTCATCAGGTCAGTAAGATGTGTTTTACAGTGCATTTGTGTTCAACAGTGTACTCAGGTCAGTTTACGGTGCATATATGTTTTACAGTGTCCTCAGTTCAGTTTAGATATGTTTTACAGTGTCACCATGTAAGTTTAGATAGTAAGATAGTATGTTCTACAGTGTCATCAAGCCAGTTTGGGTTAGGTTTTACAGTGTATCTATATTCGCGTCAATGCTTTGCCACTAACACTAAAGCTCCTCTTTTGCCCAGCTTGTGTACACGGAGGTGGTGATGGAGAACTCCCCGTCCAATGTGTTCATCCTCAAAGTGTCGGCATCGGATCGCGATACAGGGGCTCACGGCCTCGTCTCCTACGGCCTGCACGGCCCCGACGCAGACAAGTTCCATCTCAACCAACAGACAGGTAACTCAGCCGCCCACGCAGCAAATTAGGAGAAAAAACACGCTTTGTACGTCTATGTAGTCTTTGACGTTGAACCCAAAACATAATTGTTATTTTTTGATCTTTTTGAGTCACACTCATAAATAGACACTCTTATGTAACGTCACCAAGACGTGTCTAAAATAAAGATGGCAACAATATTGACTCTTGCAGGATGGGAAACAACAACTGGCTGCCTAACACCGGACCAGCTTGCCTTTCGTTCTGTGTCCATAGAAATGGATAACACTAAGAGCCTTCCTACCAGGAATAGCTAGGAGTGTGTGTGTGTGTGTGTGTGTGTGTGTGTGTGTGTGTGTGTGTGTGTGTGTGTGTGTGTGTGTGTGTATCTATGTAGTATACATTTTATTTCTTACTAAATAGCTGTAAAAAAAAAAAAAAAGGAAATAGAAGAAAGTTACAGATTAACAGACGATCCCCAACTTAACTTATCTCCATCTACCCTCTTCAGGGGAGCTCTTCACCATGGCCGTGTTGGACCGCGAGCAAGAGATGGAGCATAACCTGGTTGTCAAGGCGACGGACGGCGGCGGGAGTTCGTGCCAGGCGGACATCTTGCTGATGATCCGGGACATGAACGACAACCCACCGCGGTTCTCCTCCCACCGCTACGAGGTGACCGTGTTCGACAACACCACGGTCCGGACGCCGCTTGCCGTCCTCTACGCCAAGGACACCGACACTGGTGAGACTAAAATGCTGACAGGTCACATGATGCAATTTCAATGCAGCTTCAAAGCTTATAGCTTAACCCCCCCCCCCCCCTGTACAGTCACATCTGCTTCAATGGTGCCTCGAAATGGGTGCATGCCGTTACATTTACAAGTAATGACTAAAATTGTGAGGAATGGTGTAGTTTCAGCACAAAGGGTGATTCACAACCTTCTGGGAGCCTTCATTGTGTGTGAGAACAAGTTGCGACGACTCTCTCTCACCCACACACACGGCAATCATCTCCACGCTCGGTGTGTTTGTGTGTGTGTGCCTCTTTCTCTCGGTCTGTGTGTGAGTCCATGCTTGTCGTCTGTGTAAGTGTGTGTGAGTCTTGGAATTGGGGTGTATCTGTGTGTATATCTGTGGGCGTGTACAGGTACATGTACCGATGTGTGTGTTTTTGATTGTGTGTGTGCTTGTGTGGTAGACATAAGAGATTTTGATGGCATGTTCCAGCAGGTATTTTCATTCTTAACGCCCACTTAAATATTCACTGTGCCAAACACCATTTGTACTTAATACCATCTGTACCAACCATCATCTGCATCCAGAACATCCACCTTGTGCCAGTCAAGATAGCAACACTATAAATGCCTATAAGTGCCTTGCTCTAGAGACATTGATTAACCACAGGGAATTTAACTTGATCCAACCCGCCATGGGTTAGTTAAATCCAGGCCTGGGGTCAATATGATAAACATGAGAATACAAATAAGCAGCTGACATCTAAAGGTAAGGTCCACATTTCAGTGTAAAGAGGGAGAAAGAAAAGTGTTCAACAAGCACACACCACACCATCAGAGTAGGCCTGGAAAAAAAGGAAAGGGTAAAACAGTTATGTGAAATGTATCAAATGTTCAAAAGTCTCTTTGTTGTAATTCCCAAGATAACTTGGATGGCACTAGATGACACAGGCAACTAGGCCCGCAATCATTGGAGACGGTTATTTCTTCCATTGGAAGGAATCGTCCAGTGTCACTCTGTAAATGTCCAAATGGCCATATTCTATTGAAAAAACTGTAAATGGAAATCACTATCTATGAGTCAGCCTCTGCCCTAAATCATCTCTTATGGTTAAGTGTATGGATTTAAATGTGAATAGAAACTAAATCCCTATTTGCAATTTTATTTCTTTACACTCAACATATTAACCTTTTCCCATTTTAGTGGGATTTAGTTGACGGAATTCAAAAAGTGGTCCAACATAGAAAAGAAATAACATAGAAACAAATATAAAGAAGAAGACCAAACGGTGTTGTCGGTGACTCCGTGTCTTATGTACGTGCCCTTCAAGGAATCAACTCGGAGGTCCGGTACACCCTCGTGAGCGGCGGCGGGGGCTACTTCTCATTGGATGAGTTCTCGGGGATCCTGCGTCTGGAGCGCCCGCTGAGCCCCGAGGCGCGGGCCGCCTTCGAGCTCCAGGTGAAGGCGTGGGACCGCGGCCTGCCGCGCCAACTCTCCTCGGTCGCCACGGTGACGGTGAACGTGGTCTCCCTGGACGACTACCAGCCCGTCTTCCTCAGCTCCGAGTACACGGCCCAGCTCCCAGAATCCCTTGCGGTGGGGTCGGAGGTGCTGAGCGTCGCGGCGCTCGGCGGCGACGCCGGCGGTCCCGACCGGATCCTCTACAGCATCGTGTCCGGGAACGAAGACGGACGCTTCCTCCTGGACCAGCATGCAGGTACGACCACTTCCTGTTGCCCCGTTTTAATCCATCAACGTTAACTGCTTCCCAGACGGAGGTCCACACATCAACACCCACCCCGTGGTTATCAACCCTTGCGGTTGTTCGGGTTATTTTGCAGCGGCGTCGAAAGGCAATTGGACTGTTTGTTTACTGGCTGCAACAGGCTGCGACACGAACCCTGCCTATTGTTAAGGAGATACTAAACTACTCAGGGCAATGAAAAATGAAACACCCCCTGCCAAACTGTCTGCCCTGGAGCCAGCACCACACACACACACACACACACACACACACACACACACACACACACACACACACACACACACACACACACACACTATGTCGTGCACATGCTCATATACACACTCCATAAACACACACTCATATATACACTCCATACATAAGCAAACTCGTATGCACACTCCATACACACCAACCCACACAAACACTCACACACTCGTATACACATCAAGAAAAATAGAGTGGATTGGCACTGACATGCTTTCAGTGGCTCATCTACCCCTCTGCTTCACTCTCTCATTCCTCTATTCACCGAAAAGTGAACCTGTATTAGATGTGTTGTAACCTGTTGTCTTCGTTCCTTAATTTCTTTCCTTTCCTTCATCTCAACTTCCTGTCTTCTTTAGAACCCAAGAAAAATAGAAGAAAGAAAGGATCCTTGACACTTTTTTTATACGTAGCTGTCTTATATCCTTCCTAATTTCATTTCCTTTCCCTCATCCCTCCTTCCTTCCAACCTTCTTTCCTTACCCCTATGAATTTGACAATGAGTGTGTACAGATGTGTGTACGAAACGGGGAAGGTGCGCCTGAATTGATTAAAATGGAGGGCAGGCCAGGAGTCGTATGAATGGGTGAATGTGGGCCATTCATTGTGACACCTCAGGTTAGAGGTTAAATTAGTACTATATAAGACTGTTTGACGTTCCCTATCATTCCTCTGCACATGAATGCACTCAACACCCCAGGCACACACAAAGCAATACTGTCTATAATGTGCTGTAGCTGAGCGCTTATATCTGGATAGGATCAGTAGTATTAGTTGAAGTTTCTGTTATCAGTTGTCAAACCGGTGCAGCTGCAGCAGAAAGCGCACTAACCTACTTACAAAGGTACACCAACGCACACACAAACAACAGAAATAAATACAGAAGACGCACACAAGAATAAACTGTCCTTGACTTCTCTCTCTCTCTCTCTCTCTCTCTCTCTCTCTCTCTCTCTCTCTCTCTCTCTCTCTCTCTCTCTCTCCTCTTCTCTTCTCTTCTCTTCTCGCTCTCTTTCTGTCAACACCACAGGAGCTGTGTGTGTTTGTTCAGTGATCTGCATGCTTGATTCTCGGTCTCCACTAGTCCTAATCCCTGTCACCTCTAAAGAGGATATAAAGGATGTGTTAAACCATCCAGGGCCACTCCAACTTCTGGCAACTTTACTGAGACATGGCGTGGGAAACGTTTGGCTTTTTGCAACACCATGTCACGAAATGTTGAAATTGGCAATCTGCCCCCACACCATTAATCTCAGACATGTGATCACAATTAAAGTCAATAACAACGGTGGTTCATCGCGTGGCCAACCTGACATACTCATTACATTCAAGATTCAAAACCACTGTGTCTTTGGAACATGATTGTTTTATTCCCTGGGGCGGACATTTTGATTAAATAATAAATAGATAGGTAGAATGTCACTGAATAGAGAGAAATGTAATACAACTGTGTGTAACATAATTGGGTAGAGTAGAACAACATAGACCTGGATAAGATAGAGTAAGTCCTTGGGGTACAAAGGTTGTTTGAAATTGACTTTTTGATCCCTCCCTAACAAGCAGCACAACAAGGAGACACAGAAGCACTACTGTTGTAGAGTAGTGTGTGTGTGTTTGCTCGTGCAAAGCAACACTTAACATGTATTGGCTAGTTTGTCAGTTACTGGTGTGTTTTTTTAATAGATCTGAACCTGCAGCACGTTTAGCCATCACTTGTTGTCACCAGCCGTGCCAATCAGACTTGGCACCAGATATGTTGTCGCTACTGATCTGTTGAGAAAATAGACTCAGTACAATCTCAAATACTCAATAAACAAAACACTGTTCAATGGTAGTGACAAACTCATTCACTGTAGAAAGCCCCTGGGCGTCACGGTGGCTCAACCTGCTAGTGCTCTAACCAGGTAGGCAATACTCCTCCTAGCGACCCAGGTTTGATTCCTACTAGCGATCCTATGGAGCCATGAAAATAGATTTAAAACAAGAATATCAACTTGTGACTTTCCCTTCTGGGATTAATGAAGCTCTATCTGTACTATCTGTTCTTAAAGAGAAGAGTGGTAGAGCATGGTATTGCAGGGTGGTTTGGGACTCTCACTCTCAAGGAAGTTTAAAGGACCACTGTGGACGGCGTGATTAAACCATCAGAACCGTCTATCCTAGCTTCACTAAGACATATATTGCTCATATAATTTGGCAAAACGGCTCTGTTGTTCCTGAGATTATTTAGCATTAGCACGCCACTGTAAACACTAGCAGTTGGACTTTTTTGTCTTTGTGGTAAGACATTGTTATTTTATTTTGTCCACTAACTTTCCCAAACGATGACCTTCAGGACATGGTGTTTCCAAAAGATGAATGTGCTACAAGCATTGCTGACAGAATCAGCACAACAAAGTCGTTTTTGACGATTAACATTGGTGTTGGTTTTTTTAGTTGCGGTACGTAGCAGGCATGGTGGTGATTGGTTTGACTTTAACTGACGCTGTAGAGACCTCAGCCTGATACACACTGATAGAACGGTTGGACTACAGTCTATCTTGAGTAGTATCACTTCATGAGAATGTTGATAATGGGGATGATGATGAACATTGTTATTCTCATTATCGATATTCGCATTATTTAGGATACTTTCAATCTTATGGTCGAAATGTACTGGCTATAAGTATTGACCCTTTTGGGTATAGGTAGGCGTGTATGTATGTATGTATATATGTAGGTAAGTGTATGCTCTTAAAAATGTGAGAAGGTTACGACCAATGAAATGCATTCATTCATTCATTCATTCATTCATTCATTCATTTGGCTGCGTCCCCCCGCAGGTCTGCTGACCCTGGCGCGGGCCCTGGACTACGAGGTCCACAGG